>NC_056744.1:176226659-176341659 GCF_019279795.1 Protopterus annectens
AGAACTTCACTGTTTTGCCTACATAAATGCTTATTCTTGTAGCACTTTAGTTGCTTATTCTGTTTCTTATAACATTTAGGTGTTTCAGAAACAGAATAACTGTTTTATGCAACTATTACATTAAATATAGGAAATATGTTTGTCCTAATATCTCAGGACATTTGCCATTTTTCCAATTTTTATGCAGGACACAACTGGCCAAGGCAGGACTGTCCCTCGCAAAGTGGGACAGGTGATAGCCCTAGTGCCCGGATGTCAAGTGGGGTGGACATTGTGTTATGCCAGAAAGTCTAATCTTGAGAACAGATACATCCCTTGAGGGATGTGCAAAAATTGTAAATGATGGACCCCATTCAGCTGGCTATTTGAAAATGTTGTAGGGTTATGCATGCATGGGATACCTAGTTTGCATGCCTGAGACTGCCTAGGGTGCAACTGCCTACTAGATGTGGGTAGGGGTCACTATGTGCACATATGGTTGCCCCAAACTATCAGCCCATGTATGGGTGGTTTTGCTGGATGTTCAGCAAGGGGGGGATGATGTGCTGCGGCGGGGATGATGGGTATTCAATTATGTATCCAGGTGTATTGGGGTTGGATGGCTCGGTTCAGGCCAGACCATTATGTGGGTGTGAGCCTGTAACATTTCTGTACATGTCTATCGCACATTTTAATGTTCATATGTTTGTGGAATTGTGTTCTGCAGTATGGCCTGTCAGGTTGTATTGCGGCTGTGAATGTTTGTTCTTTGGTTTCATTTCTGATTCACCCACTGCTCCCTCATACACCTCCAGTTCACCTATTGTGCATCCGACCCAGTCTTCCCTTGGCAAATTATTACATTACCCATCACCCCCCACCCATATTCCACACACACCATCCATCCCTTCTCTGGTTGATGGGCCATGGCACATACAACAGAACACATTGCATACTCTACATATCACTGGTACCAATATGAGGACAACCCTGGCATATCTGATCTTCCACATGCTGTACTTCACGCACATAGGTACACACAAATACCTATGTTTCATGACATGGTAGGTAGACATGGGTAATATCCATTCATCTTTGGGCCGTCCAGACAGGGATGACCTGGACCGCGAATGATATATATTGCATGAATGCTCTGACCATTGGTAAGGTTTGCCACCTTTTCAGATGGCCAAAGTGGGACATCTTTGTGACACACTTTAGATTTTACAGGCCGACACATGCCCACAGTCAGTACAAAGGAGAGTACTTTACTTTTATGCCTACATGACAGCTTATTCTTTTAGCGGTTTAGTTGCTTATTCTGTTTCTTATAACATTTAGGTAGCTTAGATACAGAAGTAATTATTTTAATGGAACTATTACATAAAATATTGGACATAATTATGTCCTACAATCGCAGAATATTTAACATTTTTAATAGTTTTGGAAAGGACACAACTGCCCAGAAAGGGACTGTCACTCACAAAGTGGGACAGGTGGTAACCCTAACCATTGGGCTAGGCTTAGTAAAGGGCAGCAGCGCATTAACATGCTGCATTTTGCTTCCACTTGGTATAACAATAAACACTACAGTGGAATACGTGCACAGTGTTTTAAATGTCATTTGTTCGAGGGACAGGGACTCAATATTTAGCTACTTGCCTTTGTGTTTACGTTTTAATTTGGTGTTTGTAAAACTGTCTTGTATGCTTTGCATACATTTCAGTATCCACGGACACTGACAGGAGTGATTGTTATTAGAGGCAAGCTGTACTAGTCAGCATTTTAGGTTGCGCATCTGCAGCCAACATGTTCATGCCTCCGTGCAGTGCTTAGACACACCCCCTGCACTTGTGCACATTTCCTATGCACGTGGACGTTGCGGCAGCGCACCTTCATTAATATGCATGTGGTGCTGCTGCACCATCTCTGTGCCACACGGTCGGCGCAAGGCTAACTCCGTCCTTGCACTGAGCTTCAAGAATCCCAGGGATTATCTTTTCAGAATGTTGAACAAAATGTGTTTTGTATAAAAAAATTTTAAAAAATCAATGGGGCATGCCTCTTCCAGTGTAAATATGTCTTGCACATGGAAGTGCAGACAATGCATAATTTGATGTAGCCAATAATACTTGACAGTACATATACACACAAACACAAACAC
The DNA here is from genome assembly GCF_019279795.1 of Protopterus annectens. Lineage (NCBI taxonomy): Eukaryota > Metazoa > Chordata > Ceratodontiformes > Protopteridae > Protopterus > Protopterus annectens. The sequence goes on from NC_056744.1 coordinate 176,228,803, forward strand.
ACTCATAGTGTTTACAGAATGCTAAATTCAAAACCACTATCAATGTAGTTACACAATCTAGAGTGTGCAGTATGGACTTCAAGCACCACAGGAGGAGTCTTTGTGTTAGTGTGAGACAGACCACATTTGAAAGGATGACCTCATCATTGTGTAACAAAACAAATGTTAATATTAAAAGTGTAAGAAACGTATGTGGAAGCACTCTTCCAGTGTAAATATTTCTTCTGAGTGCCAGTATACACAACAGTTCTCTTGTTCACACCTTACTTTCCTACCATTAAACACACACACACACTCATTCAACACTGGTGGATTTGAAGCACCTACCTAAGTACCTATGTAGAGTATATAGTATTAACTCCCACAGAAGAAGTTTGATTACACCACTGAGATGAGTGTACATTTTAAAGGAAAACACCATCAGTGTGTTGCACACAGTGTATTTTGGCCCTCTCCTAGTGTAAGCATGTCTTGCAAATGGAAGTGTACAAAACAGATCCTTTGACTAAGCCAATTCAACCTGAAAGTATAGGTACATAAATAAGCTTAGAATATTTATGCAATTCAGGATTCAAACCACCAACCTACTTAGTTATACAATCTAAGGTACACATTATTAACAGCAAGTGCCACAGGAGAAGTCTGATTACAAAAGTGAGAGAGTGCACTTTTGAAAGGATGATCTCATCAGTGTGTTGCAGAGAAGATATTTGTGGTAAAAGAGGAAGAAATTGTTAGGGATCCCTCTCCCTGTTTAAATGTATCTCCTGAGTAGAAATGTTCACAATCAGATCTGTTGTTATGCCGTACTTACCTGACACTAAACACACACACACACACACACACACACACACACACACACACACACACACACACACACACACACACTTGTTCAATAGTGTTGGACATAATCCACCTACCTAGCTAGTTACACAATCTAGAATACATAAACCAACCATAAGTACCACAGAAAAAGTTCTATGTAAGTGTGAAACCATATGTACCTGCCACTAAATGCACATACTAGTTCAACAATGTCAGATTTGAACTGATTAGGTACCTAGTTACACAATACAAAGAACATTGTATCAACTACAAGCTTCACATGAGAAGCTGGATTTTAAATGTGGAATAATGCACATTTGTAAGGATTACAACATTAGTGTTTTACAGATAAGCTAGTGTGCATCACAGGCTTGGATGAAAAAGAATGCATTTTGAAAATCAGAAGTAATAACAACGTGTTGATCACAGCTAATTACATGCTGTTTAGAGAATGTACCTGTTCTATCATCCATGTGCATTGCAGTACAACGAGTGACACTTAGCTATTTTACAGTATGTTGTATTGATGTCAGTAATATTTATGAATCAACAGATTGTCAACCAGCATACCTGCATGTTCACCTCAGGATGACTGTATGCAAATAGTAATCATTTGCTGTGTAATTTTCAATATTTTCCCTGCTTGGATAATGTACAATCTAAATACAATTAGTCAGGCCAAAAATATGACTGTGCACTTCTTAATACTACTGAGACCATATGGGTGAAAAGATCCCACACCATTGTACATCATTTGCAAGTCTTAATGTGTTGAAGTGCTGACATAACTTCACATAAAGAAGTGTTTAGACAGCATCATGGATAATTCCTCATATCTAAAGAGCAACAGTCTATTACAACATACAGAAATAAAACAAATATTTCACATTATTTTTTTAGTCCCTCCATGAAGCATAATGCTGACAAGCTTATTTGTGCAATTGATGTGAAAGTATTCGCAGATCTACAATTATATTCTGAGGTTATTAACTTACTATGGGAATTAACAGTAGTCTATGGTGCTCCATGCTAACTTTTGTGTAAATAAAGAGTACAGACATAAAAACAGTTCTGATGCTGACTCAGTTCAGAAAAGATGTGTATTATGTAATTTGTTGTGTGTCATGAATTACACATTTGTCTTGATAATTGCAGGAAAGTAATCAGCAATCATTATACAGATACTATGGATACATTTTTAGACATCCCTCATATCTGGAGACAGTCCATGTATTTAAGGAATGTCGTACTGCTTCTTATGCAATTGCATATGTTTGTATGACATCACTGAGTACTACGGTCACTACATTATGACATACACTTAGGTGTCGTAATTAAACGACTTTAGAAAATGCATGAAAATGGAAATGAATTCATCCTTTCACATTTTCAGATAGGCCTAGTGTATTGTGCTTATTAACACATAAAGCCTTGATTGTACAGAATTTCTTGCACTTATTTCTGGGAAGACATGAGCATTTTGGCCAGGATTATGAAGCACATAAGGAACCAAGCATGTTAATGCTGGTGGAATCCCGGAGTATGGAAACACTATGAAACAAGGACATTTGTGTGCAGTGTACTTCATTACATGGTTACAGTTTCAACATCCCATATGGGATACATTCTGCTCTGCAGCCTGTTCAGAACATGATAATAGCACTCTCCTCATAGTGTTGTCTGACTGATGTCCATAGCATAGTGAGGACAAGCATGGTAGCACAAAGCACAGCAGTCTAATGCAGACAAAGGCAAAAACTGAAGAGATTGTGCCATAAGACATGAATTGCCACTTACTGACAGTTACCAGTGCTTCTCGGTGCCACACATTTCACAAAAGCTCAAGAAAATAACTGGTGAAAAAGAAAGGGAGAAAAAGACTGAGGGAGATTTGGAGACAGGGAAAGAGTCTTGTCTATGTGCCATTACTGGCTACCTTTGTGGTGTGTTACTCTTAGGTTTGTCATCATAAATAATCTGTGCTGCTGTAAATGGTAAAGTGTTTCCAATAGGGAGCAAGCAGGGGTAGGAAAGTAGAAACATGGCTAAGACATAAGTAGGATAATGGTGGGTTAATAACATATATCCAGCAGAATAATGAAAACAAACTCCACAAATATATCCAACTGAGAACCTGAACCACTGGAAGTCAAGCTGACGAAGTGTAAAAAAAATCACTGGTCCAAGTATAACACAAGCAATGGTCACCAACATAAAAAAGCAGACTAATTTTGTTATTTTAAACCACACAGAACTAAGCACTTTCATCCCTATTATTATGTTACTTCATCAGAGTTAATGAACTACAGAATATCTGCCTGAATACTTCATCCTTACATTTTCAGGGTCTATGTATTAGTTTCCCCTCAAGGGTTTGGCAGTGCTCTGTACAGACCCAGACACCCTGAGTGACATTTTTCCTGTAAAAGGAACATCTAAGGAAGCAGCTCCAGTACTTAGCAATAATGACCATCCCTCCTGGCATGTCTAAAGGTCAGTTCCCTGTGCTTTTTCCTATTAACCTGGTGAACTTGGGCATTCTGAGGCAGTGTAGTAACGGCCTCATATACACAGACAACCCTCTCCTCTTACCTCCCAGCACTCAGAATTGTGAGAGATGCACTTATATATCCAAATTGGAATCCATGCATTCTCAAGCCAAGACAGGAATAGCTGCTCAAGAGGAAAAGGTCAACACCTGCACCACACCACATGCAACACATAGCCATCCAGAACACTCACCATCACAGCTCTCACATAAAAACACAAACCACACACCCACCTATGTGGAGGGTCTCAGTAGAAATCTACCCAAACAGCAGAGACCTCCAAGGCAGAAATGCACTCGACCACTACAACACAGCACAAACCACAAGACACAGAGCTCACCTACACAGTATGCCCCTCAGCCTAAGCTCCTAAGGCAAAACAGCTTGCCCAATACGCTAATCATAGGTGACTCAATAGTGAGGCACACTGATGTCCCACTCATTATGTTGAATAAGGAGAAGGTAACAGTCAGCTCTCTATCAGGTGACAGAATCCGACACATAACACATGCACTCAGGTCACTCTATAACAAGTACAAGTATGACTCTGTCACTGTCCATGTGGGTGTGAATGACCTGAGATGCACCTCCCTGGACTACATGAAAAGAGACATGGTGGAGTTCTTAGATTATGTGGCCCAGGCAGGTATGACCCTAGCCCTGAGCAGCATCCTATCGTTGCCGAGAATGATACCGCAGTACAAGCAGAAAATGATTGACTTCAACAATTGGCTAAGTTTCTGGTGTCATTCTAAGGGGATCCAGTATCTGTCTGCTTGGGATGACATGATTGACAGACCTCGATGCTTTGTCAAAGATAGCCTGCATCTGTCACCCCCTAGGTTTTTGGATATTGACTAAGGGTCTTGCCACCCCTAGTGAGCCATTTTTAGGCAATGTTCCAAAGACCAAATTACCACTGTAACAACTATAAATAAATGCAATCTGACGGGCATGCTGCTCAGTGATATAAGTCTAAATCTCAAGATGCACTTGCTCGAAGCACTCCTCAAAATGGAGAACATTGACATTTGTGCTGTAATGGAGACCTGGTTTAAAGCAGCAGAAAGCACACCTGCACTACCAGGCTATAATTCACTCCACACCTTTCAGCCCTAGAACATGGACCGAAGCTCCAAAGACAGTGGTGTCTCCATATTCTTAAAGGATATGCACACCTCCAGACTAGTAGCCCAGCATAAAGCATCTGAGATACTTCAGGTACAACTAACATTGAGTAAGATGGCGATTCAGGTCATAGCCTGCTATAGGTCCACAACCATGTCCCAAGACTCTCACTCCACATTCCTAAACACCCTGGAAGCCATTAGGGTCTAACCCAACACTCTCATTCTAGGTGACATCAACTACCACTCCATCAAATGGGAAAACTACTCATGCAGCAATACACTGGCCCAACACTTCCTGGAATTCATCAGTTCCAGTGCTATGGACCAGCTCATTCTTACTCCCATAGAGGAAGCAACATCCTTGACCCGGTTATTACAAACATGGGCAACCGTTGCTCTACATGAACAGTCAATTCCTCCCTGGTTAGAGCTGACCACAAACTAATCATCATGAAAATTCACATCTCACCCACACATCCCCCCCCCCCCCACAAAGGTAACCATTATGAAAAACTTCTCCAAAGCTGACTTTGAGCTCCTAAAAACAGAGGTGGCTAACTTCACTGCACACATGTCAATGGAAAATAGATGCATGACTGCCAAATCATACACTAATGCACTGTACGAACACATACATAAATGCATGGAACTAGCCATACCCAACAGAACCAATACACTCTCCTCTAAAAAAAGGAAGCCAATCTGGTAGGCTTCTGTCATATTAGCCTCAACAAAATGTTGAGATCCCTCATCAAAACCTTTAAATCCAGCTATGAAGGCAGAATTGCAGCAGACACTAAAACCAACCACAAAGCCTTCTATAGTTATATCAATAATCTCCATGGCAATACCCAGGTTTGCTCTAAGTTACTGCACAATGGTAACTCCTATACTGAGTCAACAGATATTGCCAGCATATTGGCCAACAGATTCAGTGCCAACTTTACCCCTCTATCCTCCCCAAGGACCAATCACAGTAACAGAGTAATGCCAGGCAGCTGCATTTCTGTAGCACAGGTTAAAGCCACATTGTCCAAGGCCAAGAACACCGCTTCCATGGGACCCGACAATATCCCAGGATGCATTCTACATGAACTACAAAGTGAACTGGCACCACATCTGTGTGCCCTGTTCAAACACAGCTTCACCTCAGGCTTTGTCCCTACAGCACACTGCTACAGTCATCCCTCTCCATAAAGGGGGGGGGGGTGACTACAGACCCTGGGAATTATCCCCTCATTAGCCTGACAAGTCTGATATGTAAGGCTATGGAGCACATCATCGTCGACCTAATTAACAAGGATATAGGGAATCTCCAAACTATAGATCCCACTCAATTTGGTTTTATGAAAGGTAGATCATGCCTGCTCAACCTGGTTGACTTCTTTGAGTCAGTCACCAGAGCTGTGGATGAGGGCAAGGCAGTTTATGCAGCCTATCTTGATCTGGCCAAGCCCTTTGATACCATTCCCCACTCAGTAATTATTGATAAACTCACCAAACTAGGCATCACCCTATATCATTAGGTGGGTTGCAAATTGGCTCACAGACAGAACCCACAATGTGAAAGTAGTGGACTCCAAGTCAGACTGCTGACCAGTCACAAGTGGAGCCCCAAAGGGATCAGTCCTGGGTCCTCTCCTGTTTGGCATCTACTTCTCAGAAGTCCAAGCCAACACAGAGGGACTCTGGCTGACCAAGTTTGCAGACGACTGCAAGCTGGGAGCCATTATTAACTCCTCAAGTGATGCAGACATCCTACAGAAAGGCCTCACTGAGACCAATGACTGGTGCCAAAACCATAGCATTAAGCTTAATGCCAAAAAATGCATTGTCATCCCCCTTGGGAAAAACTCAGTTCCCACTAATTACCACATCGATGGGAGCCCACTGAACACTGAAGGTGTTATAAGAGATCTCGGGATACAGGTTGACAGCAACCTCTCCTTCGACCACTACATTGCCACTGTGGTCAGAAAGTCCTTCTATGTGACACATCTCATTACCAAGGGTTTTGCATTCAGGAAGAAAGAGGTCATCATCTCTCTCTACTCTTCCTTTCATTAGGCCAATCATTGAGTATAATGCCTCATTTGGCATGTACCTCGCTAGATGCATGCAACAGCTGGAAAGGTCACAAAAGTACCTCATGAAGAGGATCCTAGGCCTTAAACACATGTCATACACAGACAGACTAAAAACCTCCAGCTATTCTCTGTCTCATATTGTCTACTAAGAGGCAATCTCTACTTGACTTACAAAGCCATGTGTGACCCAGCTTTGTTAGAAAGGCTATATCTAAAGTAATCCCAATCCATTGCACCACATGGTCCAGAGACCTCAACCTCATTACCATAATCAACAAAACATGTTGGACGGACAGGTTCATAACCCCGAGACTGCCCATGCTCTGGAATAGACTTCCCATACATGTAAAGCAGAGCACCTCACTGGCCCTCTTCTAGAGAAATCTTGATGAGTGGATGGGAAATAGAAAGCTCACCTTGGTGATCACTCCAGTGGCTCTACTTGACAGAGGCACTGGGAACTAATGCCAGTTGGCATGATGCCAGGACACTTCTATTGCCTTATCTTGTAAAGGTTCCAGGGCCATTAGCCTAGTATGCACCTATGGACCTATGAACCTATGAATAAAACAGTCAGATCAGATACATATATATTCTCTTAAAACTCTGCCCTTCACATTAAGCAATGTAACAATTAGCCAAACATGGAACTTTACAATCAACATGAAAAGTTGCTGTCCAATAAATCAAAAGCAAGGCCTCAGCAATGGAAAAACACCCTCCTCAGCCACAACAGGCAAAGAAGACAACTTGTCAAATCCTCCAAGGACTCCTTTGAGAGGAACTTAGCAAGTACAGCCAAGGATAACAATAAGATCTTTTACAGCTACATAGGTAACCTATTGGCTAGGATCCAAGCATGTGCAGAACTAGAGGCCAAAGGTATCACACACACTGACCACACAGAGATAGAAAACTTACTAGCAGATAGGCTTGGTGAACATTTAACTCCCTTATCACCTCCTAACTTACAACAAACCTTCCCCCAAACTTCCCCTCACATTACATATCTGAAGAACAGGACCTCAAAGCCGTGTCCAAGGCAAAAAACACAGCCTCTAAGGGATCAGATGACATGCCAGGCTGTCTCCTAAACAGGCTAAAACATGAACTAGCATCACCTCTAAGTACCCTTTTCAATCATAGCCTAACAACAGGGTTTGTTCCTGTGGAATGGAGAATAGCAACAATTATTCCACTCAACAAAGGTGGCCTAGCAACAAACCCAGGGAATTACAGACCCGTAAGCCTGACCAGCTTCACCTGTAAGGCCAGGAAAGGTATCAATATGGACCTCATAAATAAAGACATAGGTGACCTCCAAACCCTTGGATCCTACCCAATTTGGCTTCGCGAAAGGCAGATCCTGCCTGTTAAATCCGGTGGATTTCTTTGAAAATGTGACAGAGGCCACTGATGAGGGCAAATATCTGCACACAGTATCTGACAAAGGCTTTTGACACAATCCCATATTCAGGCATTACCAATAAACTTAACAAACCGATTGCAGACCCCTTTGTTATAAGATGGGTTGCCAGCTGGCTCACAAACCAGGCACACACTATCAAAGTTGGTGACTCTACATCCACCAGCAGACCTGTTACCAGTGGGGTGCCACATGTGTCAGTGCTGGGCCCCCTAATGTTTGGTATGTACTTCTCAGAAGTTCAGGTCAAAACTGAGGTGTTGTGGCTGACCAAGTTTGCAGATGACTGCAAACTAGGTGCAATCATTGAATCCCCAAATTATGTCAGCATTAGTGTCCAATGGCAACCATCACTCACATGCTCAGGACAAAAACTGAAGTTTTGTTTTTTTAATTCATAATTTTATAGATTCATAGATTGTTATTAGGCTAACAACCATGGGGGGGGGGGGGCAATTTTTATGCTTAGTCATGTTTTCCTGAAAGAATAATGATGTCTTGTATGCAAATAGGACAATGAGGGCCAGACATTTCTTTTTAATGGGCCATCTCTCCCCATGTGTATTGTGTGTGATTCTATTGTGTATTGTGTGGGATTCTATTTTTCTTGACCAGAATAAGCATGTAAAAAGGGGTTGATAGCATAGTGGTGAAAATGGGAGAAAGCAGAGGGTAGGACACAGGGAAGAATAAAGGAATGTGCTGGATGGTGATGAAAGAGGAACACAGCTATCTATTTCTTTACAAGATAAATGTATACTTTTAACAAGAACTTGATGATTTTGGAGATTCACCACATCAGGATTGGGTACCAACAACAAAATAATGTGGTATAGCCAGTCAGACCAAATCAAGTGTGTCAAGCAAACAAATAGTTAAAGTGTAGAGCTATGTATGGGGTATATTTTATTTTATTTTTTTTTTTGTGGGACAGCTTCCCATTTCTTTGATAGAGAACTGTTAAGGAAGGTTTTTAGGAATAAGAGGTTATGGTAGGTCAGGTACATTAGGTAGCAGGAGTAGACATATAGGACATACAAGACAGCTAGGGATGGTGATGGACCCAAAAGGTTGGGGACCACCATGATTGGAGATAGGTAGAGGACATTGGCGGTCCATCCATGTCCAGCTTGAACACAATACGAATCTAATCTTCACCCTCAGACCTGTCATTACTGTCTCCTGTCACAGATCCCTGGTCAGTGTTGGATGTCACATTGACTTTGCAATTCAGTATATGACCTTTTCTACTCTGTGATTCCAGCACCAAGCCCCTTCTCCATGATGTACTCCCCTAGCCCTGTGAGCTTCTGACAAGTGATAGAATTGCTGCCTCCAGTACTATTCCCAGTGAGTACCACTGTACCAGCAGCAGCAGCAGACCTACCAGATGCACTTGGAGCAGGTAGTGCAGGAATTGCTGAGGAAACACTGTCAGATTGAAACCTAGATAAATTGGATGTCGGTGCTGGCTGTGGTCATGCAGTTGCAGCTACAGGTGGAGGTATGATGGATCAAACCTCCTTGTTGGTCTAGCTCCCTATGCTGAAGGTCATTTGTGTTGCAGTAGCAATCTTTTCACACAGAAAAAAAGAGACATAAAGGGATGTGGGAGATAAAACATAGCTGTGAACATCAATGTCATGTCAGGTTAATATTTCAATATATAAGAAAATATATCACATAACTCCCTTAACCTTTTCCACATTCAGATATGATGTGAAGGCATTAATATGTCATAAAATACACCAATCTCAGTGCTATTATAATAATAATATGTAAACAGTTAGTTGACTTTTACATATCAGATACTCGGAATGCTTAGTGTTCTTTAATATTGCAGTAGATATTTTTTCATACTATCCTATAATTAAAAAATAATTGCTGCTGTTGAAAAGCGAACCCATACATAGCTGAGTTGATTTACTTATTTCCTAATGCAATGATCAAGAAGTACTGGAACAGGCATGTATGCTTGATATAAAGGTTAGAAATGCCTGCCCAAGTTAATATGGACTGATGCCCTAAAAACTATCATCTTGCCTGTGTTCATATTTAACCCATGCCTTTTTGAGACTAGCCAGTCTTTTCAGATGTGCCTCTTTATTTTGCAGAATCTATTCAGCAGTTCTACAGGTGTAAAAAGAAGAAGAAGAAGAAACATAATGAAAAGCATATTGTCTGGCTAGTCCATGGTATATTTTTACTAGGAATGAGTCTCTAAGCCTCTATACTTACACAACTCAGGGGTATTTCTGTCCCTAAAGTTTGCCTTCCATTGGCTCAGGAGGTCCTGGTTGTGCCTTTTCATGTTGCTATAATGGTGACAACATTGCCCCACAGTGCATGGAATGCCAGTTGCACTAGAGACAGCCTTAGCCGATCTATTCCAAGCCTCAGCCTTGTAATGAGAACCACTATAGACCCCCTGAAGAAGTCTACAGCTGTAGTACTTTAGAAGTACTACAAAGATCCTGGATTCCTCAAATCTCCACCTTTCATTACTAAATGGAACATCATCCTCACCTTCACCTGCCATGCCTAGAACTATGTGTCTGTAATGGTGTGTATCAGCAAGTACTTAATGATGGACAACCTTGGTAGCCACATTTGCACAACAGAATGCACAAAATGGCCTGGCAGAGAAATTGGGACATAGTCCTTCAAAATATAACTAAGTTATGAAATATGGCTTTGAGACTTGGCCATGCATGGTGCTGGCCATATTAACACATGTTCCACTGTAAAATCATCAAATGCTTTATGATGTTGGTTATAATCACTGTTCTTTAGAGATAAAATATTGTGAATTGGTACATAATGGCTTGCTGAGACAAACAAAGTGCAAACATTGAATAATACCACCCGGAAATTGAAATCATGTCCGAAAAGAATGCTGAAATGTTATATGCTCACTATGAATGCCACAAGAGAGAGAACATTTTTAAGATGTAAGTTGAGATGCAGAAATTTAAACATGAGTGGATATCTAAGCTATGCCTGTATGCATGTGACTTATTTGTAATGGTACTGGAGTTATATTTAAAGGCAGTATTTTTATGCAAATAAATCTCATATGCATAGAGTCACATGGCATGAATAGAATATGTTGAGTTAGGTCCGTAGATACTTTACATGACATATTGTTCTGCACAAGTAATACATGTATGTAACGAGACATGCTTTTTATATAACTGTTGTGCAGATTACTTCTATACAAGTGTATTTTAAATAGTGCAGTTTAGATTAAATATCATCATTGTTATGCTTAACATATTTTACACAGGTTATAGTTGACTTATGTAGCAGTCAGTGCACATAGCCCTGTTGCAAACTTAATATTTTACTAGTTTTACTTCAGACTTGTTTCCTAAAAAAATTCTCTGTCACTAGTTATTTTGAGGCCTTCAGTAAAAGAATATATAATTTGGATTAGAACCTTGCATTACATCTGCTTTTTCTCCAATCTCACTGCATTGATACCTTGAACCATAGAGAAAGGTAATCTGCAGATGCATTTTCTTTACTCTGTTCTGTCCAGAATGCTGATGAAAATGCAATTGCACCAATCTCATTTGTGCTTCTGATGGCAGTCCAAATTATTTTTTTTTTTAGTTTTTGCCTTCAGCCATGAACCACTTCTGCATACTGTCAAGCTATGCACAAATGCAGAATACAAAAAGAAAAAAGAAAAGTAAAAAAATGTAACAATAATTTTTCCAAGTAAAGGCTATATCCAGCAATGAACACAGGACTTATGACACCGACCTGATACATTCATCCTTTTCACAATTGTTGCCACATGACAAGTTGTATTTCAGTTACACCTCATCAAACTATGAGGTAATGACACTTCTTGAAAAATTACAGTAGATTACATAAGTTCAGTTCTGATCTACTATATACATGTAATAATGATATATTTAAAGAAAATATATTAGTGTCAAAATCACTACTTGGAAGCTCTAGATAATTAACCTAAATTTCCATGTTCATCATGTTACCAATTTTCTGTTTTTACATTTTGGTAAATATATATATATTTTTTACATTATATGTAACAAAATGTGGTATTACTGCAAATAATAGTTCAATTTCCAACAACAAAACATTTGTGACCCTGTGAATAGTACCTTGAAATCATAAAAAGCTCAAACTAAACCCTCCATTATTGCTATTATCATATACATGATACTACTGCATGAACATGTTGGGCCACAGAGAAAGCTGCAGAATGATCCTGGTTTTGCCAACCACTACTATGTATTTTTAACAGTAGACATGCAAACGTGTTATTTCAATGAAACATGATCAGTGTTACTAACAATTCACACAGAGTATAGGTAACGTATTTAACATTTGTTAGACAGAGTTGCATTGTTCCTTTCATAATAAAAATTATGTGACACTACTTATTCTGACCCCCCCCCCCAGTAAAACTGTCTGTAATTGGGAATTGAAGCCAGTATCATCTGTGCTGTTTCTCCAAACTTAATGCATTAACACCTTGAGCTACACAGAAAGGTAATTGAGAGGTGCATTTTTTTTTCACTCAGTACTATCCAGAGTGCTGACAGAACTGCACCAGCGCAAGCCTTACCTGTGTACTGATGGCATTCAAAATTAAATTTTGAGATTTTGTCATTTAGTGCTGACAGCCCCCGAGGCATAATGCCAAGCTTTGCCAAAGGATGATACCAAAAAAGAGAGAAAAAAGAAAAAAAGTGTATGTGTGATGATTTCCTAACTCTGTGTTCTTTACAATGAAAATGTGATCATTACATATCCCTATTTTCACATAGACATCACGGTCTTTAAATTTGAACCTTAAAACCATGGCAATAATATAAAACATCTAGAAGATTAAAAGTATGTGCAACCTACAAAGACAATTTTATGAGGAAGAGAAAGTGGAACACATTTACTCAAGCTTTGTCATTCAAGCATTTTACTTTTACTGAGCTATATACCCATGTTATGAAGTTGTCCTTTGTCATATCACATTCTAAATCTGCATGCTTTTGATATTTGCAACAGTTAAAAATCATGTCCCAGTGATGACAAATGTTTAAATTTATTAGTATGTTCTTCTCTTTATTTTATGAGAAGTTAATGCATTTTGATACATTTGTAAAGTGATGGCATTATGCTTTGCATGTATTTAGACATGGTACATTTACCTCTTAAGCACATATTCAGAAATATGTTATAATATTTTCTCTTTTAAGTAAGGCAAAATAATCTCAATTTTTTTTGTAAATGTATTTTCCTTGATGCACACACTGTAAGTGTACATTGAAATGGCTAGGAGGGTAAACACTCCTAGAAGGGGAGACTATGAATTCACCAGTTTGCAAAACTGCTGTTTGACTGCTCCAATTGCATTTTTTTTAACTTTCATACAAATCCTGTCAAGATATATGATGTTTCTTCACAAATAATTTATTCAAACACTTGTGATCACTTATAATTCAGATTACATTGTGTGATTTCTAAAGTGTGTCCATTTGTGTTGGAATAGAAGTTATAGCAGTTTTTTATGTGCAGTAGTTGTCACCTCACAGTTAGACGTTGCCCGTTCGATTCTCAGTTAGAGCGTCTTCTGTGTGGTGACATACGTGAATGGGCGTTCCTTTGTTGAAGGTTGTGCATTAGGCCCAGCAAGCCAGCACGTAAAAATCTACTGCCAACCATTAGCGGACCGGAGTTCCGCTGTGGCAACCCCTAACCGGGAAAAGCCAAAAGACACAACAACAACAACAAAATAATTTTCAGCTGTTACATGTTTTATAGAAACATTCCTCTGAGAATGTCTACACATGAGGCAACATTTTTATGTAACTTGTGTCAAAATGAAGGATATATTTTAGACAAAAGACTATATTAAGCCTATTGTATATGCCTGATATCAACAAAGCTTATCCCAAATATTAACAGTTTTAATTTCCTACACTTGATTCATTATTAATACAGCTATCTATTAAGAGGTTTCATATTTTTCAGCCTTTCCAGGTTTATTGTTGTATTTTTTCTTTTTGGGCCAAGGTAGATACACCTTTGTATTATGTTTATGTATTCATATAGATTTGGGACTCACAGTGCAACTCCTGACAGAGGGAAGCATTAATGTGTGATGTGTAGTATTTGGAAAATAAATATTTGTTGCTTATATCACTCATGAGCTGCTGCTCTCAGCGTTGTACATTTGAGCCATATTTTATCTTACTGACATGCAATACTTGCATATAAGGGTAATCATTTCTATTTGTTCTTTACAGGTTTAACACTTACCTTGGTTAATGCTGATGCTATAAGATGTGCCTTCTGAGACTTAATCTGTCTGATACTCACAGAACAGAACCATTACATGGGCAAGTAAAGATTATTAACTTTGCATGCATCAGTGTTGCTGTTTATACATGCTTAGCTATTCGCTTTTCTATTAAGTATTAAGTGTGTGCATGTGTGTGTGTGTGTTTGTGTGTGTGTGCGTGTGCATGTGTGCATGTGTGTTTGTGTGTGTGTGTGTGTGTGTGTGTGTGTGTGTGTGTGTGTGTACACGTGTGCGTGTGTGTGTGTGTGTGTGTGTGTGTGTGTGCGCGCATGTGTGTGTGTGTGTGTGTGTGTGTGTGTGTGTGTGTGCATGTGTGCATGTGTGTGTGTGTGTGTGTGTGTGTGTGTGTGTGTGTGTGTGTGTGTGTGTGTGTGTGTGTGTGTGTGTGTGTGCGCTATCCTCTGCCTCTTAGCCAGGGCATAGCCTAATATGCACATCTACATTTGACAGAATCATCCAGATCTGACGGTTATTCCTCAGACTCTGCAACTGGCCCTACCTGTGGTGCTGGGAACTATGGTCTTTGGCCTTGTTGTACTTCTTATAGCTGTTTCCTGGCAATTATATTGTGCAACATGGCAATGACTGTGAGTAATATGGCCGAGTGCTGATGGCCCATACTGCAGGTTGCCACCAGAATTATCTAGATATTGTAACCTTGATTTGAGCAAGACAAATACATATTCAATAATATTCCTGGTTTGAGCATGTGCATCATTGTATCCTTGCTAAGTGGGGTTGTTTGGATTTTACATCAGTGTCATAAGCTTAACCTATACAACCTGCATCCCCCACTAGATGCCCTTGTGGAAAGTCACCTCTAGCAAATCTGACATATAGGTCACAAGTGTGTCATATGTGCGAGTCATGCAAACTTCCAGGGTTACCTGCGCACACATTGTAGATGATCCCTTGGGCATTATACACTAGCTGACAGCTGACAGAATGGGATCCTTTACTGTTGATGTACCTCCTCCCCTTTTCCACAGACGGGGCTTATATTTCAATGTTTGTATAATTCATGGTCTCCTGAACCTCAGGTAAGTATGCTACAGCACATATATTTTTTATAGTTGTAATGCTCTGCTCAGGGGTACACAGAAACCAAACATAATCCCTTACATGTTGTAGAATATCATTTTGAAATGTATGTAATATTTTGGTGGCTAAGGCCTATGACTCCCATAAAATGTTTGTTTTGTTCTCTAAAATATGTCTGTAGCTAGTATATTTAATGCTACATGAACTGAATACCACTGATGAAGTATGTATGAAAATGGTCCATACAACTATATATCAGTGCAAATTTTGGAGTGCACACATAACTTTGCAGAATGAAGTGCTCAGTCAATACCACAGTTAAATTAACATATCTTTAGTAGAACAGTCCATTACCACATACATATGTAATAAAAGCCAGCAAGAATGCTTTTATTTGTTTCAACACCTATTCCTGAAGTACACTTCTGACAAGTTCATTTGCACAGCTGATGGCAAAGTATTACAGCATGTGTGATGATATATTGAGGAGAATGGGAATTATCAGTTCTCTATGATGCTCCATACCAACCTTCATGCAAACAAGGGGTATAGACAGGTAAACAGGTCTGATTGTGATGAAATCCAGAACAGATATGTGTTATGTTAATGTTTTATGTGTTGTAATTTCCACATTAGTCATGACACTTGCAGTATACTACTCATTATGTGGATGATACAGATGTTATAGGTTCATAGGTGTTTACTAGGCTAATGACCACAAGGGCCTTTTTAAGCCTAATCATGCATCCCAAATCTCTGACAAGTTCTGATACCCTTGATAAGTGTAAGCATTGGCCTGGGAGGTGAACCATTTACAGGTTACCTGTTTGCATCAGAGACATAGGTGCCAAACAAGGGATGAATTTCCAGTTTCCCATCCATTTGTCCAAGTTGCACTTGAATTGGATTAGGGAGGAACTTTGCTTCACATAGATGGGGAGTCTGTTCCATAGACGGTGTAGTCTCTGGGATACATACCTACCTCTCCAGCAGGTCCTACTTATATCACAGGCAAGTTTTAAGTCTTTAGAATGGGTAATTCTGGTATTGTTTGTTTTGTGGATATACAACAGATCCATCAGAGTGGGGTCTAACAATGCCCTGTATGCCAGGCATAGATCTCCCCTCAAAAGCCTGTAGGAGGCAGAATACAGGGATAGGGCCTTGAGACGATCTGCACAGGACATATTACTTATGCCCTGCATTCTTTCAGAGAGGAACCTCTGTGGATGCTCCAGTTGTTGGATATGCCTAGTTAGGTACATACTAAGGTGGGCATTGTACTCAATGAAAGGTCTGATGAATGCTGAATGCAGTGGAACAATAACTTCCTTGGACTTAGATGCCATACATTTATTTATAAGTTGAGCAGCATAGAATTATTTCCTCACCTCTGTAGAAACTTGATGATCAAAGGTTAGATTACTATCTATGTGTGTCTCGAAGTCCCTGACTACTGGGTCAGCTCTAAGGGGTGTGTTGTCAATATGATAGTCACCAGGGATGTATGACTTCCCAAAGGATACTATTATGCATTTCTTGGCATTTAGTTTTAATCTATGACTCTGACACCAGTTGTTTGTTTGTATCAGCCCCTCCTGGAGATCATTTGTGTCAGAGTGAGATTCAATGACAGCTCCTAATTTGCAATCATCTGCAGATTTAGTCAGCCAGAGACCACTGACATTGGCCTTAACCTCCAAGAAGTAAATGCCAAAAAAGGAGAGGTCCAAGGACTGATCCCTGTGGGACTCCACTTGTGACTGGCCTGTTTGTAGAGGTGGACTCCTCAATTCTAACTTCCTGAGTCCTGTCTGTGAGCCAGTTGGCTAGCCACTGGGTGACATATAGGTTTGTACCTAACCTCTTGAGTTTGTCAACAATGCCCCTATAATACCTATATAAATTACATTTATACAGCCCTCATATCTGGTGACTGTGCATATATTTTAGGCATGTTGCAATTTTGTCATTTAATTGTATCTGTTTGTAAGACATGATTAAGTAATAAAAGTCAATACACCAACAAACATGTATGTGTCATGATTAATATACTTCATAAGTTGGATTTATATACTGCCACATTATGTGTATATATATTAGCAATATTGTCCAAATGTGCCTACTGTAGTATGCTTAACATATAAAGCCTTGTTTGTTCCTAATGACTGCAGTAATTTCTTGAATGTTATGAGCATTTTGTGAATGAATATGAAAACCATGAGAGACCGAGCATAGTAATGCTGGCGGAAACCTGGACTATGGAAATAGTATGAAGCAAACAAGTTTTCAGGCAGCATTCTTCATAACCTGACCTACAATTGCAATGTCCCACGTGGTGCACATTCTCGTTTGCAGCCTATTAAAGAGATGCTACGAACCTTTATCTGCCCGCCTTTACATAATGCAGTAAGACTAAGCACAGTGGTGCAGAGGGAATTAGACTAATGTGTCTGATGGCAAAATCTCACAAGATTTTACCAGAAACTGTGTACTTCCATTTCCCATGTGTTACAGGTGCTGCACAACACCAGGCATTGCGCAAATGCTGAAGAGAACAACTGCTAAGTCACAAAGTGTGCAAAGAGGGAAAGATAAAAAAGGTTCTGCACATCTTTGTGGTGTGCTGCTCTTATGGTTGTCATCATCACGATTGTCTCAGTCTCTCTTTATTCAAAGGCAAAAGGTAATGAGGGAGAAATGTAAAATGTTCGTGACATTTTTTAAATACTACCCTTATAAACTTTCACTTCTGCTATGAAAATGTATTTTATGACCTATAAAATTATGAAAATCAACTGTATGGCATTGCTAAATGATTGCTAAATGATTTGCCAGAAATTCACAGATGTTGTTATGAACACACCATAAATTAAGAAGCAGAAATTTATAAATCCATTGAAAAACTACACTTTAGATGTATTGCTGTGTAGAATAGCTTCCAGTCTAGATCAAGAAGGGATAGGGGAGAATAAATATAATGAGGACATAATGAGGATACTATTGGATTAATAACATATGTAGCACACACTTGCACACATACTATTACTATGGAAAACACTACAAAATTGTATGATATGCTTCCTGAGTCAAACCTTTGACATTATAAAATAATAATGTATATATGGGAGAAGTATCTCAGTGCACCCCATAGAAACTCATGCTTTAGTAGGGTTTAAGTTACATATTGTAAGAGACACTCCAACAGGTAGAAGAAAATGAGCATGTAGGCAGCAGCCTTTATCTTAATAATACTGACTGTAACATCCCCTAGACTGTATGTGACAAGTAAGTGGGGAATGTAGGCATTAGGCTTTATTGCTGCACTATTCAAATGTTGTGCTATATTTTTCCCAGTCCTTCCAGGTTCATAAAATGTCGTAATTGGAGATAAATACAGATGTTCATAATTAAACACAAGACAGGATTTTAAATGACATGAAATAATAATTTGACATATGCCTGGAATCGAACCCTTGACATTATGCCAAAACATCAGTCTACAGACGTGAATTATCTCAACACATCACATAGGAATTCTTAGTTCATTACACCCAGCAGCCTAATAACTGTCAGAGTAATTGTTTCAAGTAGTGCCTTTACTCAGTATTTCTATAGTGCAGTGGGTTTAATCACATTTGCAAGAAGCTAACCTGACTAATATAGATGATGGCAAAAACTCACCAGTTTTTGTCATAGGAATTGAATCACCATTCACTGTCACTCAGCATTGGTGCATGATGCAAAGCTCTGCATAAAAGCTGAGAATAAAAAGTAAAGTTTTTTTTTATTAGTCATTCCTGTCCATGCGAGTTGTATCTGATTCTGTTTTTTTCAACAGATTAAACATGAGAAAAAGGGGTTGATAGGACAGTTATTAAAATGGGAGGCAAGCAGAAGTGGGGACATCAGAGAAAGAATATAGGTGGAGAGTCATCACATAATGGATGGGTGGCAACAGAATAATGTATTGACAATTGGACTAAATCAAGTTGGTCAAGATAGCACGTAGGCAAAGTGGGAAGCTTATGTGGTGTAATTTATTTTGTGGTATGACTACTCATTTTTGTTTTTATTTTTTGTGGAGAGAGAGGACTGCTGGGGGAGTTGCTTAGGAATGAGCTGTTCACGTAGCTAGGATAGATTATGTAGCATGTCAGATATACAGGACACACATTACAAACAGAGGTAGTAATGGGCTCAAAATGTTGGGGATACCATGAGTAGGGAGAGGAACATTGGAGGTACATCTGTGTCCAGCTTGAGCACAGTGAGAATCTAGTCCGCACCATCAGAGCTGTCATCACTGTATCCTGTATCAGTTTCCTGGGTCAATGGATGTAGCATCAGTTTGGCAATCTGAAGCAGGACCTTTTCAACTTTCCTGATTTGGGCACTGAGGTCTCTCCATACTATGTACTACAACCACTCAGTTTCTGATGAGTGACAAAATTGTCAGCTCCAGTAGTACTGCGCTTAGAGGGTGCCACTGCACCAGCAGCCAGAGCAGAACTATCTAACATAAATGGAGCAAGTAGTGTAGGAGTTGTGGAGGCAGAACTGACAGGTTGTAACAGAGATGTTCTGGGTGCATCTGCTGCCTGTGGTGGTGCTCCCACAGCCATCTGTGGTGGTATGATGGGCTAAACTGTGGTGGTTGGTCTACCTCTCTGTGCTGATGGTAATTTTGTGGCAGAAATGTACCACAAAAGGAAAAAGGAGAGAGAGATCAGATGGGGAGACAAAACAGAGAAAATAAAATCAGTGAAAAGTCACAGAATTTTATTATTTCAATATATAAAAATATATGACCTACACATATGTTCACCTTTGCCACATCCAGATATGATGGAAAGGCCTCAATGTGTCATAAAGTAAAACAATCTCATGGTATTATATAAGATATGGAAACATTTATATGACTATGCTGTATCTGATATACACTTTCCAAGTTAATAATTGCACTTACCAACACTGACATGTTAATGTTATTCAGTATTGCGGTTCATATTTTAGAAATACTATCCTGTAATAAAAGCTGATTGTACATCTGGGAACTGAAGCCACGCACAGCTAAGCTGGTACACTCATTGCCTAATGCAGTCACCGTGAGCTGTTGGAGAAGGCATGTATTCTTGATATAAAGGTTTAGGTATTCCTGCTCAAATGATATGGGCTGATGGAGTGAAAACTGTCAAGCATGCATTCATTTTGTGACACATTAATGCATACCTACCACATGCATCTCTGCGGTGAGGCAGGCTTTCCTGATGCACCTCATGGCTCTGTGTATCTCTTCTGCAACTGTACAGTAGAGAAAATAACAATATGAAAGCATAATGATTAAATGTATCAGCTGGTGAATCCATGCTAAAACATTGGTTGGTGATGAGTCACAATATTTAACACAACGGTGCATGCTGTCTTAAATTCTTCCTCCCATTAGTTCAGGTGGACCTGTTTGCTCCTCTTCATATCACTGTAATAGTGACAACATTGCTTTCCAGGATTGGAATTCAAGTTGCTCTGGAGAGAGCCTTCGCCAAGCTATTCCAAGCCTCAGCCTTACACTGAAACCAGGTATACTCCCCCTTGCAGCAGTCTATGGATGTAGCACTTGATAAGAAGAGGTACAGAAATTATGGCTTTCTCTGTGCTGTAAATGGAATCTCATCCAAACCTTTGCCAGCCGTATCTACAAATGTATAGCTAAAACTATGTGTCTGAAGTGGAGCCTGGTAGATATCTAAAGTGTAACACCCAGTGTGAAAAGATGCACAGCCTTGCAAGCTGCATTTGCACAACTGAAAACAAAACAAAGCCTGGTAGAAACACCATCAATGATTACATGCAAAAATACTGAAGTGAAATATGGCAGTGAGAGTCCAATGTTAAACGCTGAAATGCTTTATGGTGTTTTTTATAATCATTGCTGGTAGGAGGTAAAATGATATGCATTGTGACATTTTGGACTATTGCAGCTTGCACACTAGTAGGGTTGCCATCTTTCTTTGTGGCTAAAACCGGACTAAGGTCACACCCTTCACATCACCCATAACCCCACCCATTCCCACCCCCTCTCCCATCCATGCCCCACCCATTGTGTGACATCACCATAACATCAGCTGATGAGAACGCCCTCTTTTTCTTTTTCGGATACCTGCTTTCACACTTAATGGAACATGCACACAGAAAAAACAAAACTCCAATTGCTGCAACTCACAGCTTTGAAATGGCACATGCCA
Organism: Protopterus annectens; assembly: GCF_019279795.1. Taxonomy (NCBI): domain Eukaryota; kingdom Metazoa; phylum Chordata; order Ceratodontiformes; family Protopteridae; genus Protopterus; species Protopterus annectens. The sequence goes on from NC_056744.1 coordinate 176,250,440, forward strand.
ACAGAACAGAAAATATAATAAACCCAGGTCCTGCAACTCGCAGGCTTGAAGTGGCACATGCACATAGAAAGTACATTAACCCAGATGCTGACTCAATGACTAAAAGTGTTTTCTTCTTACAATGAGATCACAATAAATAGAAAGGAGAGGGCAAAATGCCACTGTAACAAGCTTTCAAGAGGATGATTGATTTACTGCATTCTCTGATGTTTTTGCTGACATTGCATTCCTTTACGCAGGGTCTGCAAAATTAAATTTATTTATATCCTGCTGCATATCAACAAGTGTATAACAATAAAGATTTATTATGGAAAAAAAAAAACAAGTGTATCTCAAGCTCTGTATTTACAGTTGATCAAAGTGTATCTTGGACAGATAACACATTTTAAACATTAGCCCCCCCCCCCCGACAGACACACACACACACACATACACACACACACACACACACACACACACACACACACACACACACACACACACACACATACACACCTTCCAGTCTACAAAAACGGAGCTTCCTTCCAGAATAATACAAAATGGAGCTTTCTTCCAGCATAATACACACACCACATCCTCCAGTCTACAAAAATGGAGCTTCCTTCCAACATAATACACACACCACACCTTCCAGTCCACAAAAACGGAACTTCTTTCCAGCATAAAACACACCTTTCAGCATAACAGTCTACAAAAATGGACCTTCCTTCCAGCATAATACAAAATGGAGTTTCCTTCCAGCATAATACAAAACGGAGCTTGCACAACCTTACTGCAAAAAATACAAGCTTCCTTCCAGGCAACATAATACAAAACAGAGCTTGCACACATACAACTGGAGCTACCTTACTGCATAAAATACAAACAGAGGAGCTACCTTACTGCAGAAAATACAAACAGAGCTTCTAATACCTTACCTTACTGCACAAATGGAGCTTTCACCACTTAAAATGAGCAGCTTACACCACTTAATGAATAAAACCAGACCAACCAGCCATGTTGACTCTGGCAGCAGGTACACAAACTTTTGTGTTTAAATTATGTTATTGTGTGCAGGCATCCTCCATTGGGTCCTCCCCTTCCCGTTAAATAAGCAATGAAGAGACGGGATGCATAAGCACAAGGGATGACGCATCTGCTGCTCTATTTTTCGACTTGGTCTGGTGTTCAATGTCATGCATGTTTAGTTGTAGATCTGCTAGCAAAGGTAGGAGGATGCTGGTAGACCATGATTTTGTCCTTCTTCTATGTGTACGTAACATAAAATTAATTCTTCTGCATCAGTAAAAACAAATTTAGCAGTGTGGCACAGAACCCGGACTTCACATGTCCGGTTTTGAATGAAATTGATAACCGGACAATTTGTCAGAAAACCGGACAGCTGGCAACCCACTAGTAACACGGAGTAGTACCACCTTGTAGTCAAATGTATGACGAAAAGAAGGATAACATTTTAACCAATGATTATTAACTGTCAATGCCATAGGAGAGCTTCCTTTTTTAATTTGAGATATACTAATTTACAAATGAAAGGAGATATACTTATGAGGTGCCTGTGTGTGTTTGTGTGTGTGTGTGTGTGTGTGTGTGTGTGTGTGTAAGTGTGTGTGTGTGTGTGTGTGTGTGTGTGTGTGTGTGTGTGTGTGTGTGTGTGAGTGACTTTAAGCAGTCATTGTCACTCGTCTAGTCAGGATAAAATAGACAAGTCTTTGTGGATTCTGTTCAAGCAGGTGTATTATGTGCAAACACATCAGGATTGAGGCTTAATGACTTTAACTTAGATAAACTGATAAACTAGCTATTACACTCATACATGCTCATGCTCTGGCTACTCTCTCAAAATGGCACTGAAGTTAGCATGTGCCTGCAATTGATATGCACATGCCGACCTTGAAATGCTTCTTAAAGGTACTGCACACATACATACACACACACACACACACACACACACACACACACACACACACACACACACACACACACACACACACACACACACACACACACACACACACACACTATTCTACATCCACCCTTTTTGAGAAATCAGTCATGCAATATTGATGACATTAATCAACATGCAATCAGTACAAATAATTCCTTGACATGCAATTATACAGAACTAAATGCATATAAACAATTATTTCCAGGTTACTGTATCTGGAAATATGACCAAGTCGTGTGACATAGAAATTAGAATTTGGTCTAACAACTGGGACTGTCTCTGCTGAATGTTCAACCTTAGGGACATCAGGAACATCATCAGAAATGGAAGTAGAGGTTAAGACACGTTCTTCAACAGGAACATTGTCTGGATTGCTCTGAGATCTAGAGTCTGTATCACAGGAACAATGCTGCCATATCAATTCTGGTACGGGAAGAAGATGTCTGTGATTTCTCCTGTACTACACACCCTCAAATTCTATGAAGTCAGATCTTGGCTCAGTACATATACCTGTTACTTAACCAATCCAATCAAAACCTTTCACCATTTGTATCCTCACTGTCTCTCCTTCTTTTAATGGATGAAGAAATCTGCTCAATTTATCATAACTGGACTTCTGGAAAGAATGTTTTCTGAATAATTGGCTTTAATTGTCCTGTCGTGCTTAGCTTTAGGTCTCAACAAACTGGAACTAATAGGCAGTGTTGTTCTGGTTTGCCTGGATAGAAGTCTCTGCATGGGGGAGTCAAGTATATCATTACGGGGTATGTTTCTGACACTGACTAGATTCAAAAAGATATCGGTATTATCACACTTTGACCTATCGGTATTATCACACTTTGACCTCTCAAGTAATTACTTTGCACTCTGTACTACATGTTCGGCTAGTCCATTCAACTGTGAGTATTCAGGACTACTAGTAACATGTACAAAGTCCCATTCTTTTGCAAATTTCTGGAACAACTGATTAGTACATTGAGTACCATTGTCAGAAACAACTTTGTGTGGACTACCATGGACTGAGAAATGACATTTCACCTTGGTAATAACAGCAGTGGGCATTAGAGTAGGTAGAAAATCAATCTCAAACCAGTTCAAATAGTCTATGAACACTAAGTAATGTTGATCTTTCCACTCGAACATATCAGTGGCTACTGTTGACAAAGGTAGTTCAGGAACTTGCCTTAGCTGAAGTGGTTCTTTTTGCAAATGTGATTTAGTAGTATTGCATACTAAACAAGAAGAAAGTACTTTATCAATGTCTTTTACTAGAGAAGGCCAAAATACTAGTTCTCTCACCCTTCTTTTGGTAGATTGGGAACCTGGGTGTCCACATTGCAAAATCTGGATATCTTCATGTTGTAAGGAAGCAAGAACAACAATTTTAAGACCTTTGAAAATAATGCCATCTCCCGTCAACATCTCATCTCTGGAAGGAAAATAAGTTTGCACTTCAGGTGGTACACTAGATTGCTTTGATGGGCATCCAACATTAATGTAGTGGTTCAGCTTTTGCAAAATTAGGTTAGTCTTTGTATGATCTTGCAGCTCAGCAAGTCTCATGGCAGAAAAACTACACACTTCCATGACATCAAAGTCAAACTTCTCTGCATGAAGCTGTTCCATTGTATTTCTGGGTGATCTGGATAAGGTGCCAGCCAGATAAAGAAGTTTACCTTTTGTACAGACCATTTTGAAGTTGTACTTTTGCAATTTGAGCCCCATTCTTTGTAATCTTGCTGGAGCTGAATGCATAGGCTTCTTTAGAATAGTAACTAGAGGTTGGTGATTAGTTTCAATCTGAATAGCTTGACCATAGATATAATCATGAAACTTTGAACATGTAAATACTATTGCCAAAAGATCTTTCTCAATTTGAACATATTCCATTTCATTTTGCATAAGAGTTCTAGATGCATAGGCTACTGGTCTGCCTTCTTGAAGAATAACTGTACCAAGACCAAATTTTGAAGCATCACAGGAAAGAGTTACTAGTTTATTAACATCATAGTATCTTAATGCAGATGGGGTGGTAATTTTCTGCTTAAGATCTTCAAATGCTCTCTGGTGATGTTCTGACCAAGACCATATAACAGTTTTTCGTGTCAGCTCTCTTAAAAGGACTATCAACTCACTGAAGTCTGGTATAAATTTGACTAAATAGTTGACCATGCCAAGAAAACATTGTAGAACTTGAACATTATCTGGTGCTGGCATCTCAAGAATGGCTGCTTGCTTGGACAGGTCTGGTCGTAAGCCAGTGCTAGTAAATAAATGAGCTACATATGTAACTTTCGGTAGCCTGACTTTGCACTTCCGAGGATTGAGCTTTAAGTCCACTTCATGTGCTCTGTCTAGAACTTTCTTAAGGTTTCTGTCATGCTCTGCTTCACCATTACCTCCAACCAATAAATCAACTACTATTATGGCACAAGGATAACCTGAAAACATTTGCTCCATTGCATGCTGAAAGACTTCACTTGCAGAATTTATTCCAAATGGCATCATGAGGAATCTATATCTGCCAAATAGGGTAATGAACGTAGTCATTAATGAAGATTTGTGATCAAGCATCACGTGCCAAAATTAAATTTTTGCATCTAAGACAGAAAAAAACAGTGGCATTCAGTATTAGGGCTGCAACTTCCTTAACTGTATCCATTTGATGATGTGGTCTCTTTAATGCTTTGTTCAAATCTCTTGGGTCAATACATATTCTGATTTAGTCTGAGCCTTTTTTTCTGGGCTGCTACCATGGATGACACCCATTCAGCTGGTTCTGTAATTGAACAAATTACACCTTGCTGTACCATTTTATCCAACTAAGCTTTAACTTTATTCTGCATAGCTATCGGAACTTTTCTTGCTGGTCTGACCACTGGACTAACCTCTGTGTCTAACTTCATAAAATGCACAAGTGGAAGTATGCCCAGCTTGGCAATGAAACATCAGCATACTCTGAGAAAATGGCTTCAGTAAAATTGGAACTAGGATATGTGCTTATACGATGAACTTCTTTAGTAAAAGAAAGCAAATTCATTCTCAAAGTTGAGACCCAATAATGACTACACTGGTCATTGGACTACATAGAATAACAAGCTGTAATGGTTCCTAGCCAAATAACATGGAAGTACTATTGAGCCTTCGATTTGAATTTCTTCACCTCCATAATCGACAAGTTTCACACAACTAACCACATTGAGTTGTTCATTATTTCTCACTTTAGCAAATCTGTCTGCTGACTTAACATTACACATGAGCCAGTCTCTACTTTAAGCTTGGTAATTTTATCATTGATCTGGGCAGTAAAAAACACTTCATTCTTTGCCAACAGATTTACTACATTAACCTTTTCACCAATTACTGATACGTCATATATGTAGAAAGTAGAATGCAGCTCTCTATATGATCAACTTGCTTTTTCAAGTGACCCTTCATTACAACTGTGTGAGTATTGCTTGAATTGCAAACATTTTGAAAATGGTTCTATTTTTTTTACACTTGTGGCATTACTGACCAAATGCTAAGCATTTTTCTCTTTTAGACTTATGATTGGCACCACAGTTGCGACAGTCAACAATAAAGTGAGATCTGGGTTTTGCTGACTCACCCTTGTACTGCACTGACTATGTCCTTTTCTTAGAACTTGCTGGAAAACTATGGGTTTTACCTGGGGAGCCTGTGGGGGGGGGGGGGGGGGCAGGTGCCATGTGCTTAGGCCTGCTTCTGCTAGCCATGTGTTGCATGCTGTCTACATTTACTCTGGAGCCTGGCCATTCCATAATTTAATGGATTTGACAAATCTCAGTAGCTTTGCTCAGCATTAAATCACTGTTATGAAGCCAAATCTTTCTCACTGCAGCACTATTAATACCGCACATAAGCATGTCTTTTATCAACTCATCTTTTAAGTCACCAAACCAACACATTTTAGGTCTGTTTCTCAGATCAGTTATATAAGCTGCAAAAGTTTCCCCTGTTTTTTGATCTCTTGTGTAAAACAAATGCCTCTCTAATGTAATATTTGTCTGGTGGTTGCACATTTCCCTGAACTTGCACTTTAAACACTCTGGGTCTTCCCTTGATTGTGCCTGTACAACAATATAATGGTTTCCACCTTCTCCCTCATATACTGCTGGTGCATTCACAAATGAATGCTTTCTTTCAATGGCCCCTAACCCAGCCAGGTTTAGCAAAATGAATGTCATGGTGCATGCATATTTATCAGAATAAGTGCTTGTATAAAAATATTGTACTTTTGCTCAAATATTCTCCAATTCTCTGCAATATTCTGATTAAACACCAATGGTGTTGGTTTTCGAAATCCATCTGCCATATTAACACACACTAGTAAAGGCTTTTGCAAGTATGCATGAACACACACACATATACATATGCCAGAAATTTATGACACTACTTGTAACTATACCCAATAGCACAACAAGCCTCTGAGTAACTGAACTTTGCGAAATAAGTCTCTTGGGCACTATAATACACTTGAAATCACTGTATTGTAAGAAATCACTTCTTATCAGTGCAAGAAACATGTTAAAATAACTGCACTGTGCAAATAAACTTGGAAGAAGAAGCACAGAGTAAGAAACATTTTGAAGTAGTAGCACTTTATGAATAAACAGTACACAGCATACTGAAATGTTCCCAAAATGGCGGTACTTTGCTAAATAACGCTTTACAGTGCAAGAGATACTCTCTAATGGTGACACTTTATGAACGGACACACCCAGCACAAGAAACATTTTAAAATTTGCTGTATTTTGACTGTACTTCAGAAAATAGTTGCACTTTGCACACCAATAAACTCACCAGAATAAATACAGAGTAATAAGCATACACTGTAAGCACTTTTACACACTTTGAGATACTTTGAATAACTCTAGTTATGCCCTGTATACAATGCAAAAAAGTAGTTATGCCAAAAGACAGCACTTTGCCAAAAGTATGCAGTCGCCTTGTTTTATCTATCCTTAATGTCCCCTTTTGCCCTTATTATATTTGTTTTGCTTGTTTAATCTTTTTCCATGCTGACTATACTTTTCTTGTGCTCGTTTTACTCTAAACATGCCTGTTTTGCTTTAAACATGCTTGTTTTGCAATTCTGAGGTAATTCCAAACTTCTTATGTGCTTTTCTGATAATTGTTTTATCAAATATCTTAATTTTAAACATCTTGTTTAATTAATGAACCTTTTGGGCCTCTCACTTGTTTAATAATGTGGTTTGTACCCTTGTAATGCTCTGTTTTATCTTTTTTATAAAATAAATCATTCATGCAAGTTTTCATTACCTTTGGTTCATTTCTGGCCCTTTTTTGTGCTAATTTCTCTTAGTTTACCTTCACTGTTATCTTTGCACCTTGTAGCTCTGAAAAGCAATCTCTGGAATCCCAGTTCTGACACCATGTCGCTTGTCTAGTTAGGATAAAATAGATGAGTCTTTGTGGGTTCTGTTGAAGCAGCTTTATTATGTACAAACATATCAGTATTGAGGCTTAATGACTTTAACTTAGATAAACTTATAAACAAAATAGCTTTTACACTCATACATGCTCACTCTCTGGCTGCACTCTCAAAATGGCACTGAAGCTAGCATGTGCCTGCTATTTATATGTGCGTGCCGGCCTTGAAATGCTTCTTAAAAGTACTGCACACACACACACACACACACACACACACACACACACACACACACACACACACACACACACACACACACACACACACACACACACACACACACACACACACATTCTACAGTCATGGTACTCCATTTCTATGTGAAAAGTCATATATGTGGTTTTAAATACATTTTAGATGAATGAAGTAGCATGACCTGCATTAATACATGTTGGGTTAGGTTCCATACATAATTCAAATGACATACTGTGTTTTTTTTAAATTAACTATCATCATAGTCATGGTTAACATACTATATATATATTGTACTGGATTTAAATATTAAGCATCAATGGTACATTTGTTGCAAAAATCATATTTATGATAATTACTTGAAATTAGGGTTATATCCCTAATCAAATGTTAGTAGAAGTGCCTGCAATCTGGATCTGAACCCTGCATGCTGACCCCCTCAGTAGAAGTACCTGCAATCTGGATTTGAACCCTGCATTCCCTGCATTTTTTCTCAAAGCTCACTCCACTTACACCTTCTGCCAAAGAAACAAATCACAACCAGGTGCATTTTCTTCACTCAGTATTATCCAGAGTGCTGATGGATATCACTAGACCTTTTTGCTCTACAGAAGGCAGCCCACATTAAATTTTTCTTTTTTGCCTTCAGCCATGAGCCATGTTTGTACACTGACAAGTGGTACACGAATGCAAAAGTAAAATAAGTAAATAAAAAGGAATAAAATAAGTATAGAAATAAATTATGGATTAAACTTAAAAAAATAAAGGGTATATCAAGAAAAAAACTAACACCTACAGCATTAACCTGACACATTCATCCATTTAAAATCAGTTTACCACATCAGAAGTATAGGTAGGATTTTAACATTTTTAGGCTGTTCATTAGATATACAAAATTGTGTGTCAATATTTACTCTGACCACCTCATTAAAAATATGTGTAAATTGGAATCAAACTCAGCATTACCTGTCCTCTTTCTTTAAACTCAATGCACTTACACCTTGTGCTATAGAATTCAATAGATGTCAGGTATATTTTCTACACTCAGTACTGTTCAGAGTGCTGATGGCTGCACACTAGCACTGGGCTTGTTTGCAATAGGGAATGCAGCCCAAATTAAATTCTATTTTTTTTCCCTAGGGAAGTGAACCATCATTAACTGCTAGTGACCATTGACAGTCACCATTGCTCAAAGCCAAGGAGTATGCATAGGCTGAATCCCAAAAAATACTATTTAGAGTATCTCTTTGCAGAGTTTTTTTTTCATCATTTGTTGTCTTACAAAACAAAAATGTTCACATTACTAATGGCACACAAATAGCACCGCATCTGGGTTTGAAACTTAATATCACAAAAATAACATGGTACCTTTGAGGCTAATTTCACTATTTGCCACAGATGACAGATTTATAAAGACGAGAAATAGTTATTTGCTCAAGAGGTGACATCATGTCACTTTACATTAAAGGTCCTACATACATCTTTTGTCACAGTTGTCCTTTGCAAATTCCCAAACAATATATTCCCAAAATACTATATTTCTAACAGTTAAACTCATAATTCCTGTCACAGTAACAAAACCTGTTTTCAATACTACAGATTTTCCCCAGGCTTTATTTGGTGAGCATTATTCTCTTTTTTTTGGTAATATGACATAAATGCAATGCTGTTTAGATTTCTTTTGATATAGGTTTCTATTATTAAAGTGCTATGTACTTCATATGAATTATTCCCAACTTTTTACTCAGAAGCACAGTTGGATCATAAGCATTTGGTAGTGGAAATGTTATGAAGGCGGGTCACTCCTAAGTCAGTCTATGTAAGCCCATAACTTTTTGTTACATCTATTCTCCTGGACACACCATTAGTAGGTGTACATCAAAATTGTAGGCATGTGAAATATTAGACTAATCATTCATACTTGTAAGCCTTTAGCAAGTAACAATTCTCAGTGTTGTTTTGGTTCACTACTAGGGCATGTGCATAGAATTGGGTAGGTCCTCACACCATGTTTGCTTGCCCAGTACTTAGTGCAGATTCTAGGATTTATGAATGCTAATGAGTACACACTTGATTTGCATATTCACAGTGCTTCCAGGGCTGAATCTATACTATATAATCTAACTGTGTACATAAGACACTTGTATCATAGTAAGGTGACTGGGTCCACAGTTTGATACTGCTATTCGACTTGGAATGCTTTTATCTAATTTGAACTGAATTGCTGTAAAGGTGTGTAGCTGTTTTTTTTTTTTTTTGAAAAGGGATTTCATTTTGCATTACTGATGGATTCAATTTCACAGTAGCATTGTTTTCTACCTGCACAGATTGTCCATTGCTGTTGGCATAGCTATGTATATCAACTATTTATTTTAATTAAACTTTTTTTTAAGTAAATGTTATCTGCAATTATGAAAACATTTCTCAGATAATCTGAAATTATGTTCCAAAAATGTGTTATAAAGAAACACAAATGTTGAGAAAAAAACACCTTTATAAAACAGCAAAGCTTTCGGGTTACACACCCTTCTTCAATTATAATACATAGTATTAGTATTGAAGAAGGGTGTGTAACCCGAAAGCTTTGCTGCTTTATAAAGGTGTTTTTTTCTCAACGTTTGTGTTTCTTTATTGGATATTTTTCACAGCATCTCAGATTTGTACCAAAAATGTGTTATATCAGTATTAACAATGTCAGGGTGGTTACATTTGAATTCCAACAAATTTATTAAGCATGGAATATATATATATATATATATATATATATATATATATATATATATATATATCCAACAAATTTATTAAGCATGGAATATATATATATATATATATATATATATATATATATATATATATATATATATATACCTGACATCAACATGATGTAAATCCTAATATGTTTACTTATTTTTAATTAAGTAAAAATTTTTGTTAATGCAGTGATATGGTAGGAAATGACATAATTGTTGTCATCCTGTCAGAGTTTTATGATTGCTTTTAATTTACTTTGTTTGAGGGGGTAGATTTCTGTATTACATGTGTGTGCTCATAGAGACTCTTGTGCATTATTTTATTTTCTTCATGATGGCTGAAAATATTCATACATATTTATTTGACATTTAATTTATACTTAATTTCTTTTTTTTCTTCTTCTTATGTTTCATCTCATACATGACAATAGTGCCCAAAATATCTGGCCCCACAAACTGCCATACACAGATGAGGAGAAATAAATGATCATGCATACCCTACAGTGACAATGCTTTTTCTGTTAGACAGACAAAGCTGAAAAGTACTCCTATGACCACATCAGGGAGAAGGTGTTCAATGAAGTGAATGTGGCAGCAGTACATGGCCATGATTATCAGAAAATCAGACATTGAGCCAGTGACATGATAAAGAATATTAAACATAGGGCAACTGCAATTGCTTGGGAATGGATACTGGTGACTGAGACAGTGGAGTTCCTGACTACAATTAGAGATCTAGACAGCTCAGCAGGAGGTTCATGATTAATCACTGATGCAGGTGATGACATGGAGGACAACCAAAGAAAAATTCCAGGTATGCAATGTAATAAATAATGTGTCTTGTATATGTGTGTGTGTGTGTGTGTGTGTGTGTGTGTGTGTGTGTGTGTATATATATATATATATATATATATATATATATATATATATATATATATATATATACAGTATGTGTGTATATATATATATATATATATATATATATATATATATATATATATATATATATATATATATACATATATATATATATATCCCTTTCACATTATCAAAAACTGAAAATACCAACATTTTTTTTACTGATACCAGAATCCTGAACTTTCAAAATGCTGAAATCTGATTTAACCGAGTTTCACAATACCAATAAATTAAAATGCAGTTGGGTATTTTAATAAGTGGTATATGTAACCTTAATAGTAACTTTCTAAAAATAGAGGTATGTCTCCTTAAATTCTCTTACATACAAAAAAAAAAAAAAAAAAAACAACATGGAGGAAGTGTTTACATTCATGGTGCTATTTATTGGCAATAGTTGTAGCACTTTTCATTCAGAAAGGAAAGTTAGTTCTTCTATCAATCATGTGGATGGGACAGTTCTTTTAGGAAAATATTGTGTTGTAAGCATGCCCATTTCCTCACTGTAGTGTGATCCTGGAGTTTGTATATATAGTTAGGGGAGAGTGGGAGGTGTAGCCCCCCACCTAGGTGGGTTTTAGCTAGTGTCGTATGTTCTTTTGGGGTCTATATTACAGTATCGAATACTTACAACATCGAACATGATATGGTCGACACCATATGTTCAAAGTTGCAAGTATTCAAAAATTAAATAAAACAAATTACAAAAAGGAAAACTTACCTGAACGTTTTAAGCAGGGGGGCAAGCCCCCCTGCACCTCCCACTTGAGAGGGCTGCTCCCCGCACCCCCCCACTTTTTAAATATACCAACTCTGAGATTGCACTACAGTGCAGTAAATGGAAATCTTCTCTATGGAGATTTCTGCTTTCGTTTTCGAATACTTGCAACTTCGAACATATGGTGTTGACCATATAACGTTCGATGTTGTTAGTGTTTGTTAATGTAATATAGATCCTTCTTTTGCAGTGTTTTGTAACTTCTAGAAAATTAAGTTTAATTTTACAGTATTTTACTGTCATCTATATAAACAAAAGCATTGGTTTTCACAAATGTCTTTTATGTTTGTTATGACATACAATTCTTATGATTAAATGCTTATGTATCTCTGAGACCAGTACTTGAATTAAATAATATATAACAGTTTTTTAGTGCTTGGAAGGAGCACCTTTTGGCAGAACCGTTGCTTCACTTCAGATTAACTTCAGTATTGTGAAAGATGGTTAAATAAGCTTTCAATATTTTAACAGTTAAGGATTATGGTCTCAGTAAAATCAATTTCGGTATTTCAGTTTTCAGTAATGTGAAGTAGATCCATATATATATATATATATATATATATATATATATATATATATATGGATCTACTTTCAAATACTGAACAACCGGAATCATAAATGCCAAAATGTGTAGACGAGAACACTGAAATTTCATAATACTGAAAGTCCATATTATTGCACATTAGTTTCATGAATAATAGAGTAAGCAGTGCAACATTTCAAAAGGTTAGCATTTCTTTAAGGAATTCTACATTGTTACATAAAAAGAGCACATGAAGGATGTGTAGTTATGCAGCGTAGATATTTATGTGTGATTGTGGAATAGTCTGTGGTTAGAAGGCAAACTTGTTTTTTTTATTTGCTAGTTTGCCCTTTTTTATGGTAGTGTGATCACCAAGATGGTATATTTAATTTATGGGCGGGGGGGGGGGGTGTGTGTGTGAGAGATGCAGGAGTGCTTGCCCTCCTGCATAAAGGATGTCATAAAGTTGAAGTGTTTTTGCTCACAGGAAATGGTTGTAGTAGCTGTATATTATTTAGAGATGGTGTTTTTTAATGGGTTTGGAGTGTAAAAGCATGTTTTAGTTGTGTAAGGTTTTTGGATAGGGATAAGGTTGTAGATGCTACCTTTAATTTAATATATTCAATGTTCTGAATCTTTGATATTGTGAATTTCGTGCTTTTGAAGTTTTATGATTTTACATTGTCGATGTTCTCATCTCGACATTTTGGCATTCATGATTCCAGTTGTTTGATATTTGCAAGTATATATAGATATATATTATATATCTATATACAGTGAGAGAGAGGGGAGAGAGGGGTGCAGGACAAGAGAGATGAAGTAGAGAGAACCATGGAGGAGAGAAGGAAACTGGAGAGTAGTAAGATGTTTCTTATTATGCAGATATAAAGCAGATTTTTTTTTGGTTATTGTGTAATTTCCATTGTGATGCTTATCATCTGTCTTTCATCTCCATTTCTTCTCTCTAGGCACATCTGGTACTGATTTTGCACAACCACTTGCACATGGTAGGCACATTTTCCTTCTTATTACTGTACAAAAATATTTATGTGTACATTAAAGTCTTTTTTAATTGTGTTAGCATCAATTACTCCTTAAATTATGTTTTGTATAACATAATTTTTGATCAGTTTTTGTTCTTTTTCTCTCTTTTTGTGTTAATTACATTTTATCAATATTTTCTCTAGTATATGCCTGATCACCCTTTATCACTCTATAATTTCTGTTTTGTACAGTCCATGATGATTCAAATGGGGTTTGAACATCCTTCTTCTCAGCCAATGTCTGGCAGCAGCAGCAGCAGCAGCTTGAATTAAAGCCTGACACACTTACAGGTTAATGATGGCAGCAGTGACCCCTACAAATTTTTTTTTCAAAGTGTCTCATTGGCTGTATTCCAAAGAGTTTTGGATTTCACAGCCAAATTTGACACTGAGTGAATACACTCTCTTTATACATTCCCGAATAGTTCTGCCATTTTTGTATTGCTTAATTAGCATGTACAGCAGCTACTTATGTCTTCATTAGTATACTATAACACTTACACTTGATTTCTGTGCATGCATGAAGGGCAAAGCTGCTTAATGAATACCAAATAGTGTGGAGTTTTTGAATGAATGCAACTACTTTTCAAGCGCCTTTTTACCTATGTTCAGTGTCGGCAGATTGAAAGATATACTATTGGTCTGACTTCAATCTTTCTCTGCTTTTCAGCATATCATGCTTTTTTCAGTTTTATTGTTTTCTATTGATAATCTATATAATATATGCAATCTAAGCTCTTCTGATCCACCATTAATGTATTTCCTTCTGTGAAAATTCACATATCTACAGTTGCAAGATTGATATTTATAATAAGCATTTTTCCACAACAGTTATTCTTAATATGGTGTGTTCATTATTTAAAAAATGTTGTTTGACTTCAAATCCTCTCCTCTTTACAAATGTTAAGGATAATCCTCTTGGTTTTCAATGTATGGTCGCATTTGCTCTAGTCCTTCTTAACCATGGTCTCCTTATTTGTCACTCTTTTTTTGCCTCTATGAGGTACGGACTTCCATGTTAATTTATAGCTTATGTAAGACTCCAGTTTTCATAATTTTCTTTGCATAACCAGCAATAAACTTTTAAGGGTTTCATTATTCTTCTCTCCAAAAACTCTATATTTAGTGGTCAGAGAAAACTGTGTTTGAATTCCATACTCTTTTAAAGCAAACAACTCTCATTCGCCTCATTCCTCTCCCCCTCTCTTTTACTTATTAGCATGCTTATACATGCATTCACACAGCTCCAACTTCTTTCCCATCTAATTTTTCTTAAATATGTACACTTGTAAGATCCATTTTTCATGCTCACTCGACTGTTTTCCTGTGATGCCAGCTATGTTCACGTTTCCTTCTGTAAATGATGCCTGAATCTTACTTATGATAATGTGTAGACTACATGCACTGCATTGCCTAGGAGCTTCCTTCACTCATTTTTACATGTTTTCTCTAGCATACCAACATGATTCCTCCTTTGTAACACTTTTTCCAATAACCATTTATTTTTTCCCATCTCCTGCTCAACACTTCACTGAAAAGGACCATGATTTCTGTTGGACCTTTGATCAGCTACATTTGCTGTTTACTGAGGAGTGATTCCCTAGCTGGCACATTCTGATTCTTCATCATAGTGTTACAGTGTCCATTAGTCTACATTTTTTCCCTTTCTTCCAAGCAGCTTATTTTGCAACCTTATTGACAGAGGTAGATTATTCCTGCAGACACTGCCTACAATGAATAACAACAGGTTCTCTAGGCTAATCATTGATTTATGAAATTCAGTTGTTAACAAGCTCCTTCCTCTAAGTCCAAGATTTGATTCCCTCAGCTTGCATCTGCCTATTATGTGACTGTGAGCAAAGTCATTTAACCAGACAATGAGCTGGAGCAATTGAAATATTAGTTCAGGGTCCTCAATGGTTTTCTGGACTGCATGCCTAGTATGACACCTATAAACCTACATGGTTCATAGGCTCATAGGTTGACATTACACTGCTCATCAGGTAGATCTCCTGTAGCCTAACCTCAAGATCCCATCTCATTGGTGCGAATAATTGCTACTTAACTTCTTTCCTTTTGATGAGGGTTTGAGGAGCTAGACCATAGTTAAGTTTGCTGTTTACTATCTATTTCTCCGGGTTGTGATTGAAAAGTATCGGGGAGGTACATTGTTCTATGTCTAAGGGAAGTCTACATCAGATTCTATGAGCAAACTTTCTGTTTCATCAGCAGGTTGTATTCATGTTTTGGAGGAAGTTTAATTATTCTGAGCAGGTGTTTAGGATGGTATTTGCTTTGCCGATCTGTAAGAAGGTACATAGGATTGGGTCCTTCATGGCTTTGTAGGTGAGGCTAGGTCCACCCTAACAGTCTATAGTAAATGGGACAGAGAGTGCTTTAAGGCAGTCTCTGTAGAGCAAGGAAGACATACCTTGAATTTCTAAGTGAAGAAATATTGTTTCTTTCAAGCTGAGTTACAGGTTTGGATAAATACATACTAGAAGGAGCATTATATTCTATTATAGGTTTGATAAGGAAGGAATACAGAGGAGTGATAACTTCCCTTGATCAAGAAGATGTTTCTCTCTTAATCAGTTTTACTAGACAATAGGAAATCCTTACAACAGTGGATGCATGGTCATAAAAGAATAATTCATTATCAATCAAACAACCCAGGTCCTTATAACTATGTCAGTTATCAAAGGAGTGTCATCTGTCTGGTAGGTGCATATGTATCCATATCTGCTAAAGGACAAATAGGTATATTTTCTGGTATTTAGATAATTAAAGTTACCAGGGCACTACCTATTTGCATGATAGGCCATTCTGTACTATCTGAAAAAGTCAGCTGGAGAGTTGATGACAGCTCTGCGTTTAAAGTCATCAGCAAACCTGGACAGCCACATGAACTTAACATCAATCTTGACATCAGAAAATAGCAAAGAAAAGTAGCCCAATGACCTATCCCTGAGGGGCACCATTAATAACAACACTTTTTGATGAGAGTGTATCCCCAACACTAACAAAACACTTTTTGATGAGAGAGTATCCCCAACACTAATAGATTGGGTTCTTTCAATTAGAACATTGGCTATCAAGTGGGTAACATTGGGATTTATATTACTTTGATTATCTTGTCAATAATGCCACAATATGGTATAAAAGGACTTGGTCAGTTCTATGTTGGCAGTGTGAACCAATTTTCCTGCATCAGTGTATCAGTGACTTGACTACAGAAGTCCACGAGTTTAGGAGACAGGATCCACAGATAAAAAAACTGAAGCAGGTGTGGGGCAAGGGATTGTTGACTGCTGATATGTTTGTTAATAAGTTCCAAAAATATGCACTCCATTGCTGGTCAGTGGTGGATCATCTCTTACAAAATGGGATGACTATAGAATTTCTCCTACTATGGCGGAGAGTTAGGAGGAGATAAATATGTAAAGTTTGAACTAAATGTATCTTCTAATATGTTGGCTATGTCTTCTAAGAATGAGCATGTGCTGTTATGCACTAGCTCTGTGTATTGCTGTATTTTACTTCTAATGTTTCTGTCATACTTGAAAATGGCTTTCTGTTTGCCTTTATCATAGATGTCAATTTCCAGTTCATACTTATCTTTGGAGGATTTTGCTTCTGAGGAGTTTTATTGTTATTTTTTTAATTCACTTTTAGAGATTGGGCTATTTAATTTGATGATATGGACAATACGGAATGCATTATCATGGAACTTATAAACAAAGACATTGGCAACCTTCAAACATTGGACCCCACCCAGTTTGGGTTTGTGAAGGGCTGATCTTTTCTCCTGAACCTGATTGACTTCTTCAAATCAGTACCCAGAGCTGTGGACCAGGGTAAGGCAGTGCACACAGCCTATCTGGACCTCGCCAAGGCCTTTGACACCATCCTCCACTCTGGAATCATAGATAAACTTACTAAGCTGAGCATAAATCCCTACGTCACTTGATGGGTTGCCAACTGGCTTACTGACAGAAACCAGACTGTAAAAGTAGCCGACTCCAAATCTAGCACCAGACAAGTGACAAGTGGAGTACCTCAGGGTTCAGTCCTATGACCGCTCTTGTTTGGCATCTACTTCTCTGAAGTACAGGCCAACACTAAAGGGACTCTGGCTAACAAAGTTCGCAGATGACTGCAAACTGGGAGCCATTACTGAATCCTCAAATGATGTGGATATTCTGCAAAAGGGCCTTACAGAAACAGATGTTTGGTGCCAGAGCCATGGGCTTACGCTTAATGTCAAGAAATGTATAGTTATCCCCTTTGGGAAAAAACATGTACCCATGAATTACCACATAGGTGGCAGTACACTAAACAATGAAAGCTTGATGAGAGACTTAGGGACACAGGTGGACAGTGGTCTCAACTTCAATAACCACATCACCACAACAGTCAGGAAATCCTTATGTGGCACACCTCATTACTAAGGGCTTTTCATCCAGAAAAAAGGAGGTCATTGTCCCACTGCACTCGTCCCTCATTAGACCCATTATAGACCCATTATAGAGTACAATGCCCCATTTGGTATGTACCTCACAAGACATCTGTAATAGCTGGAAAGGCCACAGAAATACCTCACTAAAATCACAGGCCTAAAGCAGATGCCCTATGCTGACCATTTAATAAAACTCCAGCTATACTCTGTGGCATATCGTCTACTCAGAGGTGATCTCTGCTTAAAATACAAAGCAATGTCAAACCCTGAGCTGTTGGAAATGCTCCACTTAAATAAATCCCAATTCCTCAGAGCCACACACTCCAGGGATCTAAAGCTTGTCTTCACAATGAACAAAACATGCTGGAGGGTTAGATTCCTGACCCAGAGACTCCCCATACTCTGGAATAGACTGCCCATACATATCAAGCAGAGCACCTCCTTGGCCCTCTTCAAAAGGAACCTTGATGATTGTATGGGAGATAGGAAATTCACCCCAGGGATCATGTCAGTTACCCTGCTAGACAGGGGCCCAGGGAAGTAAATATTGTGGGAAGAAATATCCAGGGAATTGTTATGGCTAGGCATGTATAGGCCCTAGGGCCGATAGCCTAGTACCAACCTATGAATCTATGAATATGTTTCTTCAATTTATTAAATAACTTGACTATGGTAGGGTTACTCCATGGAAAATGTCTTCAAACATTACAGAATATGAGAAAGGGCCATTAAGTGAATGGGTGAGTTTAAATTTCATCAGATCATCCACTACTTGAAGACAGAAGGGTTTGATGGTAAATTTGGTACAGGTTTAGTCAGTGATGGGGCAACAACAGGTGTGTAGCATAATGGAGTGACATCAGTCAGGAAAACATCCAGTATTTTTTATCTCCTAGCAGGAAAGTGAACTAGTAGGTCTAAGGAACTAACATCTATGAAATCTTGTAAATATTGTGAATACTTACATGTAGCAGTATTGGTTTCCCAGTTTAATAGAAGGATTCCTGAAACCTCCTAGGAGATTAATATTATGTTCAATGGAGAGGGATTACAGTTTTCTTTGTGGGCTGTGGAAGACATGGACAGAGTATGGGAGTTGGCTATGATTTGGTACGGTTTTTAATGATAGTCAGTAGGATATGGAAGAGCTGTAGGTCATTACCCTGCCTTATGAGTCTAGATGATATTTTGCTTTTAGGAATATGAACATGCTCCCCTTCAACAACATGGTCATTTTCAGTGATGGGTCTGAAAGATTGGTAAGCACTGAAACATGGCACTGCCTGGGGCCTATTACTACACTAAAACCACACTTCAGTAACTATGCGGATATTTAAACTTTTGCTGGTCAAGAAGGCCTGTGAAGACTGTAACTTCATATTTAGACTTCTAGCATAGAGCAGTGCTACCTTTATGTATGTGGACAGCAACAGTCATACCCCCGCACAAAGGTGGGCATCTGCAGGCCCAGGTAATTATAGATCCATAAGTATGACTGGCTACATCTGTAAGGCAATGGGAAGAATCATTATGGATTTAATAAATATGGACATAGACAACCTATAACCTCTTGATCCTACCCAATTTGTTTTTTGTTAAGGGCAGATTCTACCTATTTAACACGGTCAACATCTTCAAAAAGCTTATTGAAGCAATGGGTGAGGGAAATCAGTTCACACCACATATCTAGTCCTTGCAAATGTATTTGACACTATCCAACATTTTGGTGTAGTTGATCAATTCAGCCACCTAAATGTGAATCCTTATGCAACCCATAGGATAGCAAACTGGCTCACTAATAGGACCAATAAAATTAGAGTAGGCAGCTCTACATCCTCCAAAAGACATGTCACTAGGTGCATTCTAGAGGTCAATCTTTAGGCAACATGTCTATGATGTTTACTTCTTGGAGATCAAAGTTAATATTATGGGTTTATGGTTGGTTATGCTTGCAGATGACTGTAAATTTAGTGCCATCATAAACTCTCCAGAAGAAATTGATAACCTCCAAGAGAGCCTTTCCCAAACAAATAGCTGCTGTCAAAACCATGGTCTAAAACTAAATACCAAAAATGTTTAACAGAATTGTTCAGCAAGCATGACGTCCCCTGTAAGGATCACATTCTACAAAACACACCTGAAAATTGGTCCTGGAAATCTATTTAGACGATGCATTTTCCTTTGATTACCATGTATCCACTACTGTAAGAAAGTCTTTTTATTGCATACCTTATCAGTAAGGGTATGGTGTCCATGTCTAGGAATGTGATTATTCCATACTTATTAGGCCAATCATCAAGAATATTTCTCACTTCAGTATGTACCTTTCCAAAAACGTGCACATCTTAAGTGATGAGAATGCTTTTTCACCAAAAAAATCAAGAATGTAAATCATAAAAGCTACATTGACTATTCCAAAGCTCTATCCCTCTTTTCATTATTTTACAGGCTAGTGAGGGACAATCTCTGCCTTGCTTACAGATCCTCAAACAATGCCATCCTTTCAGATGTACTATACATCTGAAAGGCCAGTGGTGGAACAAACAACTGCTCAAGAGATCTTAATATCTTCTGCAACATGAAAAGAACATGTTGCAGGGATGGATATGTATCATAGAGAATACCACTTCCCTGGAATCATCTTCATTTCCACATAGGTTCATAGGTTCATAGGTAGGTACTAGGCTATTGGCCCTAGGGCCTATATAAGCCTAGCCAAAAAGGTACCCTGGCTTTCACCACCAAAGAAAATTATTTTCCTGTGCCCCTGTCAAGCAGAACCACAGAGGTGATCCCCGGGATGAATTTCCTATTTCCCATCCAATCATCAAGATTTTTAATGAAGAGTGCTAATGAGGAGCTTTGTTTGATATAGGTAGGGAGTTTTTCCAGAGTATGGGAAGTCTCTGGGGCAGGAATCTATCCCTCCAGCATGTTCTGCTTATTGTAGTGACAATGTTTAGGTCCATAGAGCATGTAGCTCAGAGGGATTGGGATTTCTTTAAGTGGAGCATATCCAACAGCTCTGGGTTTGACATAGCTTTGTATGTTAGGCGGAGATCGCCTCTGAGTAGGCGATATGTGATGGAGTAAAGCTGGAGTTTTTTGAGACGGTCTGCGTAGGGCATCTGTTGAGTCCAGTAATCTTTGTGAGGTATTTCTGCGGCCTTTCCAGTTGTTGTAGATGCCTTGTGAGGTACATACCAAAAGGAGTGTTGTACTCTATAATGGGTCTAATAAGTGACGAGTAGAGGGGAACAATGAACTCTTTTTTTCTTGGATGAGAAACCTTTTGTGATGAGGTGTGTCACACAGAAGGATTTCCTGACTACTGTGGCGATGTGATTATCAAAGGAGAAAGTATGTCTATTCAAGCATAATCTAGAGAAATGGATAGAAAACCATAATCAATCCTGATTTAGCACCTTTGTCCCTTATGGGTAGGGGTAACATGTAAATGTATGGGATCTGGGCTTTTTTACTTAAAATATATGAGTTCTTGGTTATTCATACTTAAAAGAACTATAAACTTCCTGGGAATGCATGGCTAGGCTTTAAAAGATCCTCATGGATCAATAGCCTAGTAAGTACATATTAACTTATGGATCTGTATTGTTATGTCAATAATTTGAGTAGGCTGACCTTGCTTAAAATGGTACCATGGTGAAGGAAAATGTTCTGACCAATACATCAAAGTCATGGGAAGAGTACTGCAGGCCATCTCTAGCAAAGCATGTAGGGCTATCATGCACCTCATCACAGGCTGAGACATACTGAACACACTTGAGAATAATGCTAATAAGTAAGCCAAAAGTTACGTCAATTATCTTTTGTTTGTAATTTGACATAACTCTTAGCAATGGTAGGATGCTCGTCAAATATATATTTTTTTAACTTTATCCCATAATGTCATTCATTACTATTTGAGCTGTGATATGCAATTAGTCATTCCATTATTGGTGTCCTTAAGTAATGTCTGACTTGTCATTTCTGCTCTAAGTACTGTCACTGAGTTCACTCAGGTCTCACTGTGGATTCTTTCATTTTTTATCCCTTTAACGTTATATTTATGGGCCATTTCATTCTTTTTATCTCATCTTTCATCTTTTGTTATTACACAGCTTTTACACCCCTCCTAGTCCTCCTTAGGGACTCGTTTCCTCATCCTCTTGCAGTTCAAATCACATAATAGACACTTATCCCTATCCCTCGGTATATAATGAGCTCCATACAGCTCTAGTTTTCATATAGCATCTCTCAGCTTGCCCTTTTGCTGCATATTAAAATGGCATTAATTGATTTTTATAAAAATGAATAAAGCAGAATAACAAACATAAATAGGATAGTTGAGATCGGTCAATCAGACCAAGTGCTTTACCAACTTGAAACTTTGAAGGTGGCATAAAGAAAGCCGGTTTCATAGTGGCTAAAATATGTGACACAGTACTTAGTTCCCAGTGAAATGACCCAGAAAAGAAAGGGAAATTACATGGTCCACAGAATTATGCTCAGCACCAGACAAGGAAGTTAGCCGATGATGGAGCAACACATATACTTCCCTGTCTGAATGTTTGCCTTGTACCTTCAGGATGACTAGGCTGTACATGAGGCTGTGTATTTCATCTAGGCAGTTAATCTATTATCAGTTAAGCTGTACAATTTTGACAATTATTTTTTATAACTCATTTTTTCTACTCAAAGAAATAATAATTTTATAGCTCTCTATTTCTTTGACATATGAGAAATAAAAGGAAAAAAAAATGCTATTTCTATTTCTTTAACCTTGGTAAAATAAATAAATAAATTGGTGAGATAATTTTGATTTGTATGAACTACTCTGTCCATCACATACTTAATCTACAAGCTGCAAATCTTACTGACTCTGTAACTTCTTATTTTTTTAACGCCACACAAAATTGCACTGCATGCCCCTCAGTCTCCTGAATTATCATGCTCTTTTTATGTTACTACCTTACTGTTATGCACTGTTAACATTCAGCACTCTTGTGCTTCTCCTGAGCTGTCCACCATGTAATGTGTGGCCTGACAACTAGATTAATAGGCACACTGCCTAATCAGATTAGATATCTTCCAAAAACTAAAACTGGACATCAATCAGTGCTAAATGAGTCTGTGCAAGAGACTCATTCATATTTAAAGACACTCCCCAGGATTTACTAATCTTCTGTGTAAGACTAGATTAGTCTTACACGGAAACGCCAGTCTAAGAGTATGACGGCAGCACACCATGCATATTAATGAGGGCATGCTGCCTCAACTCTAAAGCTTACATGGAGCATGGACGAGTGTAGGGGGCGTGTCGGACTGCCGAGCAAGAAATGTCAAGTTACATGAGCGAGTCCGCTCACATGTGTACATTTTAACACTACACTCCCCCATATGTTAAACCTCATACAAATTTAAAAATTAAAAGAAATGTATTTATTTTTTTTGTTTTATTTCTGATATAGCTGCTTGTATTTGTGTGTGTTTGTGCAGGATTACCCATTGCTTAGCTACAGTTAGCAGCTTAGACACCGAAGAGGATAATAAGAAAAACATATGCAAATTAAGCAAAATAGTGATAGCGTAGTGGTTAGAACCTTCACACAAACAAGAGGCATTCCCGGTTCATGTCCCACTACTGCACGCTCCATTTTGTGTTGGAAATCTGTACAGAAAAATATTTCCTGACATTTATCATGTATAAGTTTTGTAAAAAGCATTCAAATATTATATGTAGTAGTGAACGAATTATATGTATATGAAGGTGAAATGGTTATACATTCTGAGACATGAGTAACTTATTTTAAGCAATATAAAGCACTGCTAAGCACATTTTAGCAGTATTTAGTATATTTAAAACCAATTGCTCATAGATGAGCACCGCGTTAACAAGCCGAATGTATTTGCGCGTAGCTGCTCACCGCGCTATTTACCCGTAGCCGTGCACCGCACTAACCAGCACAACATCAGGAAACGTCGAGCAATGTCAAGCAACGTCGAGCAACATTGGGCAATGTCGGGCAAAGTTGAGCAAAGTTGGCTAAACATGGCCACACCTCCTTTACTGTACCTTAACCATTCAAGTCTGGCCAGTAGGAAAATAAAAAGCAGTGACAGGGCTCAAACTCAGGATACTGTGCACTATAGGCACAGTACATAACCAGTAAGCCATGACAGCATTTCATAACCATGCACTTTCAACAGACACATATCTATCAAATGAATGCTAAACATTGCCAACATCAGCTAAGCAGGTGTGCTTACAGCTGAGTTTTTTTCAAAACTGGACAATCACAAATAAGTGCGGGAAATGAGGCATATTGAAGCTCCATAGGCAGGAATACTTGCCATAACTGGTTGTAGCTCCCTTCTGCAGTCAGCATGGCCGGTGTTGGAGAAGGCACTCGATTTTGAGCGCAATGCTGGGGCATTGAGGAGACCAAAGTAATGGTTTGCCTCCTTGTCCACAATCATGAGGAAAGACTCCTGCAGGGCCAGTACCAGGGCACCCACTATAAAACAGAGGCCTGGAACAATCTAGCTCGTAATCTCATGAGTGCCACTGGCATTCCTCGGACTGGTGAGCAGGTCAGGAACCATTATTCTGACCTGAAGCAACATAAGGAGGATCAACTGGGCCAGTTGATCCAGGAGTCCCGTGCAATGTCTAGTGCCCCACTACTGAGTAAGTAGCCATTGTATTAAGTAGTTAAGAATTGCAATGCTTGTCTATACTATGGATAGGTATGTCTCAATATCACTGCATTTACTTCACAGCTGCAGGTGTCCGGGCTATGAATCAGCAAGCCCATGAAGATAGGTTGCAAAGGCTGTGTCATCAGGCAGGTTAGTAATTATTCTGCATGTACTGTTATATAAAATAAATAAGAGAGCCTTCATAAAGTGTTTTAACCCAATAAATAAAGGTGTAATAATCCTTTAATAAATGCATAATTATTGGAGTGTGTCTGTGTCATTTTCTTTGATATGTTGTTGTACTGTTGCATTTTACAAATAGTACTGTTGTATTAAGCAGTGTTAGCCCTCACTTGGGTGGGACCATATAACGTGGATGAAGGGAGTGCCGGTAGCTTTTATGCATATTTACAGCCCTCAACTGTTGGTTCAAGCCCAGTATGTACAGGTTAATCTGGCACATGAGTAGCTTGGTATTTTGTTCCCCAGAAATGCCAGTGTGCTGCCAGAAATGTAGGTAGCTGTTAACATATAACTGATACTTTCACCTGATCATATCTAGATAATTATATGAAAGTAGAGCTGTCAGTGCACCATCTTAGCAGTAGTGTGTGTGTGAGCAATTCTCAAAATATGTAGCAGTAACATCTGCATCTTGGACAGTTTGTATGTAAGATACAGCTCATGTATATAATGATCTAGCAAAATCCAATTGCACAATATAAGGACATTGGGTAGTGTAATAATACATGTAAGGGACATATAACTGCAGTTAATAGGAATGTAGTGAAAACTAAAGGATATATAAGTTGTTAACTGAGCTATCCTTTTCCACCCTACTGTATGTGCATAAATTGCAATTCTGCACCTCAATCAGTATGCCTAATCTCAAAACATTTGTTTGGACATATGTCCTATTGGTTTATAAATATTTGCATTTATTTATATGCATGTGCCCTGTTAAAATACCACAATATTGGTGGCCAGTTGCCATCAATTCAACCTGCATGCTGTTGTAATGTCCACTATTGTTCTATATATGCATGTGTTATGCTTGCTTTTCAACTGTTGAAAATCTGGTGTGTTTGGTTAATGGGAATACTTCTGCATGCTGTTATAACTAATTGGGAATGCTGTTGACTGTTACTAACCCATATCTTTATTAAACCCTCCAAAACATAGTTCCTATGGGAAGGCCAGCCCCAGCAGCCCCACCTGTCTCACCTCAGCTGGCCATGGCATCTGGCACCAGCAGGTCTGGTGCCCAGCCTGGGAACTCCTCCTCCGTTGGCCCTGTGGCATCTTCAGGTGGAAGCGCTGCAGTGGATGGGGCTCGCCCCCCTCATGCAAGTGTGGGCAGAAGAGGGCCACCTATCACTCTTCAAACATTCTGGGCTGTGGTGTGTAGAGAGATTGAACATTCCGATGCAGAACCTCTACGCCAGCTTGAGTCACAAGTGGCACAACTCCTGGGTCAGCCTGCACCTCCTACACAGCCCCCAGCACAGCCACCCACTGGGCTGTGAAGGTGCAGTGGTGACTGCCCATGGGAGGGGACCTCAGTCCCACTGTTTCCATCTGTGGGCTAATATGCTTGTGATTTCCAAACATCCCTCCCCGTCAAAGGTGTTCACCCACCAAGTGTCATATACCGCCCCGTATGTGTCTTGTTTGTCTTGGCTGTTTACCTCCCCAACCTACCTCCCCAAATATGTCTACTTCCCCTACCCCACATTTCACTCTCACCTGAAAAAAAGGGCAATCTGCTCCCAAAAAATAAATTACACCCCATACATAGCTGCCCATTTTGCACACATGTCCACTGGACACATAAAATGTAATTTAATTGGCATTACAACATGCTTTGTTGTCCTCACCCCTCTCTCATGGGTTGAAGGTTTCATATCTACCTCCAAATTTATTCCATATGCACATCTGTTGCTGTTAAAGAAATGGGCAGCTATGGACCTTCCCTACACCCGTCCTGCACATCCCGAGCTACTTTCCTTACTGTCTTTCCCTCTTTGTGCCCTTTTTTTACCACTTTCCTATCTCCCCATTTTTCTTTTCTTTCAAAGAAATGAGCGCAGGGTTAGCGGGAGTAACCACTATTAAGCAGTAGTTAGTGGGTTTGCGCGAGTGTGCGCTTGTTTGCACTTAGCTAAGCATTGCTAAGCATCATGCAAACCTGCACAAACCTGATTACAACTGCTTAAAAGTGCTTTAGTCCTTAGGCCCTTGTTCTGCTCAGGAGCAAAATAAAATACCTCTGTCAGTCTCAAACCCCAGACCTTGTAAACACTACACAACACGAAGTACCACTAAGCCACTATAGATATACAACATGTTGGTGCTGAAATAAATATATCATGCATCAGAATGAGTGAATGTATAGGAAAAATAGGAATGCCATACCATACAACTTGTTCTGTGGATCTTTACCAGCAGTTGTTGTGGGATTATATTACATGACTGTGATAAGAGAAACAGCCATTCTAGCAGGAAATAATGTTACACCATCACTTAACAACCTCACACAGTATCACAGCAGGACAAACACTGGCATATCTGTTTAGGGCAGAGGCCATACCACCCAACTGTCCCTAATTTTCAGGGATGTCCCTGATTTTGAGAACAAATTTTAGCTGTGTCCCTCTGAATCCTTCCTAAAACTACTGACTTTGTCCAGAAAAGTGGTGAATTAAACTTAACGAATAATGGCAATAATTAAGAGTTAGACACTTATTTTACTTCAGAAAAGGTATATTAATGCATATGCTCTGATTCTCTCAATGTTCCAACTTAATGGCACTAACATTTTAAAGGTGTCCCTGACTTTTTCTTTACTTTTCCCTGAGTCTGTTCAAATATGTACCTGAGTGTTTGAGAGGTCTGGCAGAGGCAGAAACACAGAGGCATATCAGCCTTTCTGCTGTTACACACTGTGCAAATAGCTTTGGAAGTGTTTCGGAAGCATACCCTTATGTAGGAATACAACACTAAAATACCAATGGATGTAGCCATGTACTGGTAGCAACCAACGGTAACAATGCCATTGTTCTATTGCTGAAAAGACCTGTGTGGTGCACAGACAAAATATACCAGGCTACTCTCTGGCTACCATGTGGATAGGTCCACAATTGGGAGTTACGCAGACAGACTACTTGCCTTGATAAACTAGCATGTACACAGCAACCCTGTAAATCCAGCAAGATAAAATTCACACAATAATACTTACGCTCTCTGGACTTTTGCACCCCTACCCAAATGTAGAATATACCTGTGTGTGCAGGGTCTACCAAGGATGTAGGTAAGCTACTCACAGTGCTGACATGTGTCCAGTTTTTCTCAGCAGCTTGTGCTAATATCAACACTAAAAAAGCACAAACTGTTTAGAACTGAGTAAATGAATATTCACAGTATAGCAGTTCACAAACAATTTTTGTGCCAAAAGAATTCATCTCAATAATTAGCTTTGTATGGCAGTTAATTGTAACAGTTGAAATGAAAGTACATATTTCCATGTATCTTGGGGTAGAATATTGAGGGGTGAGTACATTTCTACACTGACAAGTGGGTATTGGAAGCAGCAACATTAGGTCTGAGTACAAAATGTAAATCTCTGGCTACACCCCTGGTTTCTGATATAAGAACTATACCAACCTTCTGTCTTAATCAATGATGTCTACAGCAAACAAGGATGATCTCCATCTTGGAAAGCTGAAAGGGCCATGCCTACCTGAGTCAGCAATTTATAGTACTAGGTTGCTATGACAGTGATTACTGCAATTACTACACAGCAGGCTGCATGCAATTAGCAAGTGGTGGCCACTAATTGGTGCAGAGGCCATCACATACTCATGTGCAAATACCTACAAAAGCAGGCTGCAATCTCTGCCAACAAACTCAGTCACTATATTGCAGAGACTGACAGAGAGAGAGAGAGAGAGAGACAGAGACAGAGAAAAGGAAAAAGAAAAAGAAATATTACCAAATCATACAAAGGAAAGGTATGTGACACATATGTATTTACTGGCATGTAGTAGATGTTACTGAATAATAGTCTACATAATGTGAACCATTCATATGTGGCAGCAGTACTTATTTATGCATAGATGTTCTGCTTAACTACTGCTATGGGCAATACATTGTGTACCTGTAGGCAGTGGGACATACCTGTGAAATGTGTAGCTCAGCATTAAATGTCAAAGATCTGATCCATGTTATCTGTGTTCTGTACAGTAGTGTGGCCAATGGCTGTTGGGGGGATTAGTACTGACATTATATAAACATGGCTGTGACAGAACAACACATGCATGATAGTCATATTAAAGTGTAGCTTAGCATTGGCAACTGCTGTAGCAGTCTAGTATGCTTATCTAGCATTTGTAGCCATATATACCCCCCTAATGTTAGTGTGTGTTCATATGTGACACCTGTTTGTATTGCAGCAAGGCCCAACAGTTCAGCTGTGCAGTCCAGGGACTTAGAACAGTGTGGATTTTGTGTGTGTATGCCACACACATACAGAGAAATATATATGTGTCATATATATTCACATATGTATATGTGCATAGAGCAGGGGACATATTGCAACTGTTTGTGAAGGGTGGAGCTATATATGTTGGTGTAGGTTTGTATGCGCATATTTGTATGTAGGTTTTAGTGTGTGACAAATAAGACAGCATACAGTGCTGGTATATGACAAGTGGTGGTTAAACACTGTGGGTGGTTTGTACAGTTCGCAATGTTGAAGCCAGTGAAGCCTGTTAAAGCTACCTGGGCTGTGAACACCTTTAATGCATTTATCCCAAGACTCAAGACTATGCAATTTTATTACATTACTGTACACCTCACATCCTTTGTATAATTGATATTCTCACTATGAAAGGTGAAATGTATATAAGCCTACATATATATGTATATGTACACCAATGGATGTGTATATGTGTATATGTGTGTATATATATATATATATATATATATATATATATATATATATATATATATATATATATATATATATATATATATATATCTATATCTCTCTCTCTCTCTCTATATATATATATATATATATATATATATATATATATATAGTTATATAGTCATAGATACTCATACACACCTACATCTACTTGTTCATAGGTTCATAGGTTCATAGGTTTATACTAGGCTATCTGCCCTAAGGCATTTATAAGCCTAGCCCAAATTTTTGTGGCTTACGCCACCCCTTATATGAAAAAATACTGTGCCCATTAGTTTGTTGTGCCTCTGTCCAGCAGTGACACAGAGATGATTCCCGGGGTAAACCTACGATCTCCCATCCTCAGGTCAAGATTTCTCTTGAACAGAGCCAGCGAGGTGCTCTGCCTCACATGGACCGGGACTCTATTCCACAGCATAGGGAGTCTCTGAGTGATAAAGCTATCCCTCCAGCACGTCCTATTTATATCCGTGCTAAGGTTTAAGTCGCTTGCTCTAGTGGTTTTGGTGGATTTGGATTTTTTGAGGTGGAGCATGTCCATTAATTCCGGGTTGGACATGGCCTTGTATGTCAGGCACATGTCACCTCTGAGCAGATGGTATGCGACTGAATAGAGCTGGAGTTTCTTCAATCTGGCAGCATATGACAGATTTTGGAGTCCCTTTATCCTTTTGGTGAGGAACTTTTGGGGTCTCTCCAATTGCTGCAAATGTCAGGTGAGATACATCCCGAATGGGGCATTGTACTTGATCATTGGTCTGATAAGTGAAGAGTACAGGGGAACAATGACCTCACTAGATCTGGATGTGAATCCCTTCATGATCAGGTGGGCAATGTAGAAGGTCTTTCTAACCACTTTAGCAACGTGAGTGCCAAAAGAAAGGCCACTGTCAACCTGGGTCCCCAGGTCCCTGATAAACTCTTCTGTGCTTAGTGGATTGCCACCTATATGGTAGCTTGGGGTTACCTTGTTTTTCCCGAAGGGTATGACTATACATTTTTTGGCGTTTAACTTCAGGCCATGGCTCTGGCACCAGCTATCTGTTTCCGTGAGTCCCTTCTGAAGGATATCCGTGTCCGATGCACTTTCCACTATGGCGCCCAGTTTGCAGTCGTCTGCAAACTTTGTCAGCCAAAGTCCTCCCATGTTGGCCTGTACTTCTGAGAAGTAGATGCCGAACAATAGGGGGCCAAGGACCGAGCCCTGTGGGACACCACTTGTGACCGTCTTGGAGTCTGACATAGCGCCAGCAACTCTAACCCTGTGGGTTCTGTCCTTAAGCCAGTTTGCAACCCATCTTGTGACATATGGGTTTACATTTAAGCTGGTAAGTTTTTCTACAATACCCGAGTGGGGTATTGTGTCGAAAGCCTTTGCAAGGTCAAGGTAGGCTGTATGGACTGCCTTTCCCTCATCAATGGCCTTGGTGACTGTTTCGAAGAAGTCGACCAAGTTCAAAAGGCATGATCTTCCCTTGACGAAGCCAAACTAGGTCGGGTCCAGTGTCTGCAAGTCCCCTATATCTTTGTTTATGAGCTCCATTATGATCCTCTCCATAGCTTTGCAGACTAGACTTGTTAAGCTTATGGGGCGGTAATTACCAGGGTCCGTAGAGGCACTGCCTTTGTGGAGTGGGACCACAGTTGCCGTAAGCCACTCCTTGGGCACGTATCCTGTGGTAAGGCTGAGATTAAACAGCTGCCTTATGTGCGGGTTTAATTCCTCATTTAACTCATGTAGCACAGAGCCGGGGACACCAGTCCCATTGATGCTGTGTTTTTAGCTTTAGAGAGAGCAGCTTTCACCTGCGCATTTGAGATGTCTGGGAGGCTACAGTCCACTGGGATAGTTATCTCTCCTTTAGGGGGGGAGAGGGGGGTGAAGTTTGCACTGAGACTGTCTGCCAGTATGTTGGCAATGTCTGTGGGTTCAGTGATTTTTGTATCATTTTGGACTAATTCTGAGCATATCTGGGAGTTTCCACCCAGGTTCCTAACATAGCTGAAAAAGGCCTTATGATTGTCCTTTGAATCCATGGCAATTTTTCTCTCAAAATTGGCCTTAGTTGATGTAATGAGTGCTCATATTTTTTTACTAATAATGATCAGGGGTGACTTCCCTTTTATGGATTTTGTTCTATCATGTAATAGCTTTCTCCTCTTATTGTAAAGTTTGTTAATGGCTGGGGTCCACCAGACTGGACGTTTGCCCTTTGTGGAAAGAGTCTTGGTTTTATTTGGGATTGCCTGATCCATGCAGTCCTGGAGGTGTTCATAGAAGGCATTTGTAAGGGCTTCCGCAGCTTGGGTTGTGGTTTCCACTGGCTCAGGGGCCTTGAAGGATACCACACCAGTCTTGAGTAGTGTGAAGTTTGCTTTAGAGAAGTTCTTCACTGTGGTCTTTTTTGTTTGGGGTGGGCGCGGGATGTGGATTTCCAGTGAGATTAGTTTATGATCAGATCTCACCAATGAGGGATATACTTCCGGTGTGGAGCATTTTGTCCCCATGTTTGTAATAATGAGATCTAGTATATTTTCTCCTCTTGTGGGAACAGTGACTAGCTGTTCCATGGCATTTGAATTTATGAACTCCAGGAACCATTGGGATAGAAAGTTAGGGCTTGAGTAATGTTCCCAGTCTATATTCGTTTAGTTGAAGTCACCCAATATGATGGTGTTTGGAGATACATTTATACCCTCCAGTGTCGTCAGGAAGGCTGTGTGGGGTTCCTGAGTTTGAGAGGGTGGCCTGTAGCATGCTA
Organism: Protopterus annectens; assembly: GCF_019279795.1. Classification (NCBI taxonomy): domain Eukaryota; kingdom Metazoa; phylum Chordata; order Ceratodontiformes; family Protopteridae; genus Protopterus; species Protopterus annectens. The sequence goes on from NC_056744.1 coordinate 176,282,969, forward strand.
CAATTTGTAGAGCAGTTTTGCCTATGGTTAGTTGCACCTGGATGGTTTCCAAAGCTTCGTGCGTTGCCACCAACCTGGAGGTGTGGGTATCCTTTATGAATATGGATACACCCCCTCCTTTTGTGGTGTGGTCCGGGTTTTGGGGCCGGAACGCATGATATGAGGTAAAACCTAATAGTGCCGGGGTGCTCTCAGGAGCCTTGAACCAGGTTTCAGTTACAGCACAGACATCGATGTTCTCCATACTGAGAAGGGCCTCAAGTGTGTGCATTTTGAGATTTAGACTTCTGGCATTGAGCAGCATTACCCTCAATTTCTTCCCATTTTTGTTTTCTAGGGTGGTAGGTTTAGAATTTGAGCCTTGCCTAAAAAAGGCACTATGGGGTGGCAAGAGCCTTAGCCAATATCCGAATCCCAGGGTGACAGGTGCAAGCCGTCCCTTGCGAAGCAGAGTGGCTTGTCAAGCATGTCATCCCAGGCAGACAGACACTGGATCCCCTTTGAATGACACCAGACATTAAGCTAATTGTTAAAGCTGATCATCTTGTCTCTATATTGTGGCATCATTCTTGGTGAAGGAAGGATACTGCTCAGGGTTAGGGTCATACCTGCCTGGGCTACATAATCAGAGAGCTCCTCTATGTCTCTTTTCATGTAGTCCAGGGAGGTACATCTCAGGTCGTTCACACCAGCATGGACAATGACTGTGTCATATTTGTACTTGCCGTGGAGTGACCTGAGTGCTTGTGTTATGTGGCGGATTCTAGCGCCCGATAGGCAGCTTACTGTGACCCTCTCCTTGTTCAGCCTGTTGAGTGGGACGTCAGTGTGTCTGACTATGGAGTCACATATGACAAGTATGTTTGGTGTTGTATTTGGCCTTAAGGGCTGTGACTGCTTTGCACACTGCTTTTGTGGTTTATGTGTTGCTTGTGGGGTGTCTTGAGGTAGCAGTTGTTTGGGTGTCTGCTTTGGAGGCCTCTGCTGTTTAGGTAAATTTTTACTCAGAGCCTCTGAGTATGTCTTTGTGTGTTTATGTGTTTGATTCAGTGGTGTGTTAGCATTATGTGAGGCTGGTTTTGTGGTGTGTGTAGTTGCCTTCTCCTCCTGTCTGGTCTTGCCAGTCCTGAGTTGAGAGAGCTCAGCCTCCAGTTTGGCTAAATAGCTGCATCTCTCGCAAGTATTTGTGTTATGTGGGAGGAGGAGAGGGTTGTCTGTGTACATGAGGCAGTTATAACATTGCCTCAAGATTCCCAGATTCACCAGCTGGACCGGAGAGGAGATTGACAACTGACCTTTGGACATGCTAGAATAATATTGGGAATTCCTTAATAATTGAAAACAAGGGCCAGTGGGGAGTGAGGGTGTAGTGCTTTTAATTTTTAGTGCTGACTTATATAATTGCTTTAGTGAGCAAGTGCCAGGTAACTTGAGTGCAATGTGTTACAAGTAACTAAATGCAAAAATGACAAACAGTAACTTTCTTTCAAGTGAAACAAGGAAATAAGTACAGTAAGCAATGCAGATATCACTAGTGATCCAAAGAAGCGCTGAGAAGCCGTGTATTAGGTGGAATTAGCTTCCAGGGAAATAACAAGCAAACAAACAACAAGCATATAAACAAAGCTAGATTCAGCAGGCCTGGGTCTAGTCTATGCTAGAGCAAACAAGGTGTACCAATTTCAGTAAGATACAGTTCAAATATTCAGGCACTATAAACCTTTAACCAGAAATTCCCAGCTCAGAAGGGCAGAGTCCAGCCTCTTCTCCCACAAGAGTGCAGACCACGAACCTTCTTAATGTAAAATAACTGGCCTGAAGCCCAAGTGCCTAAACCAGAACTAATACACTTGGACACTGGGCTCTCAATCAGCAGTTCCCAACTTAGAAGGATGAAAGCTACCTGTCCTGCCACCACAGTGCTTGCCACAAACCTTCCTAATGTAAAACAACTGGTCTGAAGCCCAAGTGCTTAATCCAAAAGACTTAGAATGATAGCTACACTTTAATCAAGTTACAACCAAGCAGTAATAAATACAATTGAATACTTTAGAGAATGTCTGGATTAGTGCTCAAGTTACACAAACAAAGCTAGATCCAGCAGGCCCGAATCCAGTCTATACCACAGCAAACAAGGCGCACCAACTTCAGTAAGAAGCAGTTCAGATATGCATGCACTATAAGCCTTTAACCAGAAATTCACAGCTCAGAAGGGCAGAGTCCAGCCTCTCCTCCCACAAGAGTGCAGACCACGAACCCTCTTAATGTAAAATAACTGGCCTGAAAGCCCAAGTGCTTAAACCAGAATTAATACACTTTTAGAATAACAGACACTGAGCCCTCAAGCAGCAGTTCCCAACCTAGAAGGATGTAAGCTACCTGTTCTGCCACAACAGTGCAGACCACAAACCCTCTCAGTGCAAAACAACTGGTCCGAAGCACAAGTGTTTAAACCAAAAGGCTTAGAATGAGTTACACCAAGCAGTAATAAATACAATTGAGTATTTTTAAGATGATGCAAAAGTAAAATGAAGTAGGTAGAAACACAAGTACAGTAAAAGCAGATGAAAATTTTTTTTTTTTTTTTTTTTTTAGATTCTCTGTAAAGTTAACTGACTGTGATGATGGTCAATGTGTTTGTGAATACGTCAAATATATGTGTCTGTGGGATAGCTTACTGGGAAACTGTTTATGTCATGGTATTATGGGTCCTTGCTTTGATCCTAGCAAAAGCTGTGTATTCTGTTGCTAGGCAGAAAAAGTGCTATTGCTTACAGTGTGATTAAGTCCTTTGGTTTTAACTAGGGTGTGTCATTGGAGGCTAAAGCACTACATCTATGATTATTGTTTGGTACTGATGTTAAATTCAAATCCTGTGTGTACTGTAGTACTACTTGAAGCTCTGGGCCTGTACAACAAAGTATGGTGTATGTCCACATTGCTTGCATCCACTGTTTTGTGTGGTCCCTGTATTCATCACAGATTACATTTCTCAAGATTAAGGTTGTGTAAGTACTGACACACAGTACTGAATAGTACACAATGAAAGCTTATCTGGGTTGTCATACCTTTGTGTCCTGTAATTATGTCTGATCTGTGTATGGGTATGTCTGTAACATGTCCTTCGACATATGTGTGGTAAAACATATAACTGCATATCTTGCAACATTCATAGTGTACTACAGCAGTATGCAACCTATATTCCCAATTGTGCACATATTTTGGACACGGGTTTGCCATTAACAAGTTGTGTGGTATAATAGTTATACATTTACTGGACCTTACACTCATTCTGATGGATGATATATTTCTTTACACATCAGCTTGATGTATATCTGCTGTGGCTAGATGGTGCATCGTGTTGCATACAGTGTGCCAGGTACTCTTGCATAGTCTTATATAGTGATTTTATTTTGTTGATGTGCAGAACATGGTTCATTAGATTGAGAGTGAGCCAGGCACTTCCAAGCAGTTGTGGGGTGAGCAGTGATAAGTGGCAGTTAAAGTGTTTCACTCTCAGTTAGCTAATAAGTTGCTATATATGGCAGTTCAGTGATATCTGTATGGTATAATGTTAAATGTGCCATATGACTTGCTCAGACATATTTTCATATTTATGTCTTCCAGGGATCATGGCACATCGCAGGAACCCCACTTACAGTAGTGCTGAAGATGACATAATTACTACCAGTATGATTCAGCACTACAGTCTCATGTACTCACGAACCAGCGAGGACCAGCAGAAGCATACTGCAATGTGGCTAGATGTTGTCCAAAGGGTAAATGAAGTAGGCCTGCATAATCGGACATATGAGGTGCTATGCCACCACTGCAGTGATCTTCTCAGACATGTCCGTCAGCATGCTGCTGATGTGTGGAGAGAACAGCTTGCAACAGCGGGTGGTGTTAATATCCATCCCCCCTCACCAGAGAGGAGGAGCTGCTCCTAAGCCTGGTGGCACCTGCCCAACAACAACAGCAGCAGACATACACCATGATGGAGGTTGGAGCCTCCCAGCAAGCACACATGGAGCATGCAGATAACATGGCATAACTGTAGACTACCGTTATCTGTATTGGTAGATCATGCATATGTGAGATGTGGAGTGTGTCATTAAAAGATTTGGAGCCTGTTGTTGTGCAATACTGATCATTTGGAACATAATCTGTAACCCTGTGAATGCAAACTGTTGTTGTACTGTAAAATTGCAAACACACAGTAGCAATGCCACAGTTGTGGCCACTGAGAAATTGTCTCATCTCTATGTAGGTCCCTCTGGGGTGATATCAAGGCAGTGGACAGATGCTGGTGAGTGTGTTCTACATTTATAATAGTAACTAAAAAGTGCATGTCATAGTTAAGGTGTAGGCCATGTTCACATGTAACACACCTACCCATAATGCATGCTGTACATGTTTGGTGTAAGAACACACACATCTCACTAATGTGATTATCTGCCTCAAACACATGAAATACCCAGATCATCTCAAACAAATGTGGCTAGACTGTAGTGACCATTGGATAGGCACAGCTGATACTCAACATGCACATAACATACACATCTATGTCATACACAGAGCATTTTAACATGCTACACATAAAGGAGTCCCAAACCCTTTCTAAAGGCACACTCCAGTATCCAAAATCTCATCCACACATTACACATAATATACCTGAGGGTTAGAGGCCTATCATGAGGCATTTAAACACCATGCAACACACTACACATTCATGTCAGGGAATGCTCCTTATTGGCCTCCTTACAAACTCATGTAACAACTGGTTGTGAAATGGTGAATGTTGCCAAGGTAGTACAGTTATGGTACAGCATGAGTAGTGCTGGTTTGGGAAACATTTGTAGCCTTGAGTGACCATATGATGCTTCATGATGATGGCCTATGGTACTATACCCCCATCCAGTTATTGTAACCAAAGTACTACACATAGCTTTCATTGCTATACACCTTGCTATACACCTTAATGTTGCATGTGTGCATACATATGCACCTCTAAACAATATGCATACCAATTACCATTTGCACAACTGACACATATATGTCTTGTGGTGCTATTGAGTGGCTAGGTCATATGACACACATTGGGTATGTGTAGTGTTTAAATATGCAGTTGTATTTTAGAATGCCATGTCATGGATGACTCTGGCATGTCCACAATATGATCTACACTCACCATAAGTACCATACATTGGGTATGTGGCCGAACGATATTCCATCAATTATCCATGCACCACTGATGATGTTGTGTAAATACTCATCATGTATGTGCTAAAATGTGTCTACAATTATTTTCTAAAGATGCAGAGGCTGTAATCAGCATTGGATACCTATCTGACACACAGATACACATCCAGCCATGGTATGTACACCTATTTGTTATGGTGCACAATACATTACAGAGTTTTGAATACCTGAACAGCAATGTTGTGTCCATGTATCCATTGTGTTCCAGGGGGAGGCCCATCATCTAATAACAAAACACATGCATCAAAGCCATGTATACTGTTAGTAACAAGGACTGTCTACACTTGCACTACATGATGTTGAGCAACACATGTCCTGCATGCTGACATGTGTGATATGACTGTTTTGCTTGTGATACTGTACCCCACCATCACCTGCTATTGTGTATGTTCTGAGATTGCTAGGGTTGTGTGCATCTGCTTTAGGGAGGAGTGTATTTTTGTGTGTGTGCATGTGCGCATGTGTGCTTGCGTGCATGTGTGCATGTGCACATGTGTGCATGTGTGCATGTGTGCATGGTGCATGTGTGCATGTGCATGTGTGCATGTGTGCATGTGTGCATGTGCGCATGTGCACATGTGTGCATGTGTGCATGTGTGCATGTGTGCATGTGTGCATGTGTGCATGTGTGCATGTGTGCATGTGTGCATGTGGTCTGACTTCATGTTCAGGTCTTAAAGTGTGATTTCTGTTTTCTCTCACAGGTGCTGAGGTGGGGCTGGTTCAGTACAGCAGGGAACCTGATGTCACTGAGACAGACAGTGATCATGATGATAGGTGTGTTGAGGCATAGACAGGTTTGTCAGGGTCTGTTGTTGGGCCACCAATTGACAGTACACAAGTCTCCACTCCATCCATGCACACAGTCATACTGCCTGTACATCCATCATCACCATTGCCCTTAGCTGAGGGACAGTGTAAGGTTGGCATTGGCCAGGACAGTGTGGTATCTATGGTACATGTATCAGGACACAGCAGCCATAGCAAGATGTCTGGAATGGTACCACATAGGCAGATGCCCAGGGGTTCTCGTCAGAGCACTGCTGGTCATCATGACCCTGGCAGACATGCCACACCTCTTTCTACCACACACATGTTCCAGGCTGTCATGGAGGCAAAGACACGAATGGAGCGGTACACCAGACAGGGACTAAGGGCACAAAGGGCTCATAGCACCTCTGTAAATGACAGTATCCGTGACCTAGCAGGTGCCATACGTAATTACACTGAGGTCATTGATAGAATTTGGGGTGAGACATTGGATGTCCTCCACAATGTCATGTCCATGTGTCAGGACAGTGAGGGATGGTTGAGACGTCGACGTGGATGTATGCCAGCAACATCAGCAGCTGGAAGTCGCTGTGGACATCTAGCAAGTCACAGCTGCTCTCGTAGTGCCAGTACCAGCCCCAGCAATGTTGGGGGGCCTGTCCATAGACCATCCTAGAAGACCACGTGCAGGTGGCTCTGGCCAGTCCAGCAGGGACCTGGATCCAGTGGACATTTGTCAACCTCTTCAGATAGTACCCAGTCTGGATTAGTACCTGATACTGTCTGTAGCACCTCTGCCAGGCACAGGTTCTGTATCCATGGCCAGAGATGGTGATCTATAAAGCCTGCCAGTTACAGTCTGCAGCTGTCTCACAAATCCCTGTATATGGCAGCCACATGGTGGAACTGTGCACATGCAGACACACACACATAAACCAGAAACCTAGGGCAAACACATACCCACACACATTACATCAACATTGGCCCATAACAGTACTCATGGCCCTCACACACACACATGTCAATTGTATGGCTCAGTGTAGGCCTCTGGCAAACCAACAAACCCTGTGCATATGATGAAACTTGTGCCACCTCCTGTCATCTGTAACATTGATGCAGGAACAGGCTAACATGGTGCTGATGCACAGGGTGACTTTAATAAAGTATAGCAATGGTTGAATGTGTAGCATGTTGTCAGCAGTAAAGTGTAATGATATCCTTGAAGGTGTAGCTGAGCAGGCATGATGCATTAAAGCTGTAATTAGCAATGTTGTATTGTTTCCACCAGTGTTTATTCCAATTATGTTTTGTTTGTCCATGTGCCACTTGGCTGATGTGTGTAGTTGGGTCAGCATGTGTTATACAGTGGACAGTAAGTGTGGGGTGTGTGCTGCACAGGTCTGCAGGTGTACATTTGTGAACATGGTGAAGGTGCACTGTCTGCATGTATGTGCATATTGGACACATGGGCAGGGTGACATGCCCTGTATTGGCCAGTGTTAACACTCTATACTTTCTATTGGTGGCCAGTATGCATTCTACTGCACACATTTTGGAACTTGAGTACATGTGTGTGCATGACATGGGTTGACACAGTGCTGTGGGTGATGATGTTGTTGCTGTCTGCCATTGGTTTGCATTACTAAGGTTAACACTGTCCCAGCTGCATAATCCTTTATTAATGCACACTGTTCACCTACAGGGTTGCATGGACCGTGCTATCACAAACACAAGAAATACTCACTTATACAGTAAAAGTGCATTAGTCTCATGAGCCCCTGCCATAAACTAAATATATAATAGAAGGTGTGAAGTTGTACAAAAAAGAGTTACATACCAAGAAGGGATAACTTCTCTGGTCAGTATCATTGGGAAAATACAATCCCTCAATAAGCATACAAGGCAAGCTTCAAAATACAAAATGGCAATGATTCCAAAAACAACACTAAAGCTTTCTTCAGTGTTGTTCATAATCTACAGGGGAAATATCAGATTGGGTCATAGTTAATGTAAATAATGTAAATGGTCACATAGTACACTTATCTGACTGACATTACCAATTCCTTGTCAGACAGTTTGAATGCGGATTTCACCACCCCGTCATTACACAAGCGCCACATTTCCAGACCTGAAGAATGTAAAACCTGATGATTCACAGACACTCTAGTTAAAACATCTTTTTAACAAAGTACATACCACAGTGGCAATGGTACTGGACAGTGTCCCTGCCTGTGTCATACACAAGCTGACATATGAAGTCACCACTCACCTAAATGCTCTGTCTAGATGCAGTCTCTATACAGATTACATACTTGTGGAATGACACACAGTAATGGTGTTCACAGTCCACAAGGGTTGAGCTACAACGTCTTCTTCTTCTCCTTTCATATGCTCCCATTAGTGGTCGCCACAGTACATCATTTCTTCCTTTCCTCTGCATCTTGCACTATCACACCATCCACCTGCATGTCCTCTCTCACCACAGCCATAAACCTCATCTTAGGCATTCCTCTTTTCCTGTTACCTGGTGGCTTCATCCTTAGCATTTATTTCACAATAGACTCTGCATCCCTCCTCAGCACATGTACAAACCAACTTAGTCCTGCCTATCTGGCATGGTCTACTAACCTTCAAACCTGGCCTGACCCTCTAATATACTTATTCTTAAACCTGTCCACCCTTGTCACACCCAGTGCAAATGTTAACATAAATTGATTAAGGGTAGAACTAGAACAGGTCCTGGAAACGCTCACTCTATATGCCAGACCAATGTTATCTGGAAGGCTATGGAGCACAGCATTATGGAACTCATTAACAGAGACATTATGAAACTGCAAACACTGCACCATACCCACTTAGGTTCTCTAAAGGCCAGATCATGGATCCTACACCTAGTAGACTTCAAGCCAGTCAACAAGGCTATAGGTGAGGGAGGGGAGGTCAACACAGCCAAGCTATAGCTCGCCAGCAATTCATACCCATCCCACGTACTGGTATTATGCATAACCTCAACAGACTGACCATAAACAATTGTTACATGATGGCTTGACAACTGATGCACAGATGTAGGACACAGAGTAACATTTGCAGCCTCCATGTACTATTCTATGCCAGTAACAAGTGGTATTCACCTACACTCAGTCCTGGGACCACTCCTGTTTGACATATAGCTTTCTTAGGTATAAGCAAACACATTAGGGATATGTCTGCCCATGTTTCATGACAATGCATACTGTTGGCTATACTTGATTCTCCAGATGACATACACATCCTCCAAAAGGGTATCATACAGATAGATACCTGGTGTCAAACTCATGCTGTAAAGCTATAAGCCAAAGAAAGCATAGTTATCCACTTTTAGAAAACAAAGTATCCCCAGAGTACCACATAGGTAGTAGCCCCCAAAATGTGGAACAGGTACTAATGTATACATAGAGCCATGTGTTAAGTCATCTCTCCTTTGATAATCACATTACCAAAGGGTTTTGGAAATCCCTCTGTGGAGCACATAAGCAATAAAGGGTTTGCATGCAGATCCACAGAGGTTGTTGCACACCTATAATGATTAGTCATCTTTGCCAGACTTTGCTTGCTTTGGAACAGGTTTCAAATATACCTCAAGCATAAACCCTCACTCACACTCTTCAATAGAAACCATGATGAGTGGATGTGAAACAGAAGACATAGCCCAGGGATCACTGCAGTGGCTAAGCTTGTCACAAGCATACAGAAGTGACCTAAGGTCTGGAAAGCGCCAGCATGCTCTGGCAAAGATAACAGATGCATTCATGGACAAAGCAGAGTACCCACCTATGAAATACTTGAGGTCACATGTATGTATATGGATTTGCCCCACAGCTACCTCACATGTGTAATGCACATACAGTTGTCATTGTGATATGTCATACACTAGAAAAATCAAAACCCACCCAACATTGTCACACACCTACAGCACACATACAGTCAGCAAGTGCAAGATTCAAAGTCTTTCCTAGCTACATTATGATACTACAGCATTATGCATTTACACAACACGCTATACACATTATTAAAATTTCACCTTTCCACAGGTATATTTGTAGGATGGTGACATCTTCAGAATTGACAAAGATGAGTCTACCACTTTTAAGGTGTTTGAGTAGTCTCCAAAAGGGTTGCTCCTCCGCAGGGAGACACACACAGTTAGCAAGTGCAGGATTCAATCCGTGATATAACTACATTATGATAATGCAGTAGTATGCATTTACACTATGTGTTATACACATTATTAAGAGTTTAACTTTTCACAGGTGTATTTGTAGGATGGTGACATCATCAGACTTGACAAAGATGAGTATACAACTTTTAAGGTGTGTGAGTAGTCTCCAAAAAGGCTGGTCTTCCCCAGGGAAAGACAAACACTAACAATTGGCAAGTGCAAAATTCAAACCTCTACCCGAATACATTATGATACTACAGCAACACGCATTTATACGATGCGCTATACACATTACTAGGATTTTGTCTTTCCACAGGTATATTTGTAGGATGGTGACATCATCAGAATTGACAAAGATGGGTATACCACTTTTAAGGTGTGTGAGTAGTCTCCAAAAAGGTTACTCTTCCTCAGGTAAAGACACACACTAACACTTGGCAAGAGCAAGATTCAAACCCCTAACTAATTACATTATGATATTACAGCAGTAAGCATTTACAAGACATGCTATACACATTACCAGGATTTTGCTTTTCCACAGGTATATTTGTAGGATGGTGACATCATCAGACTTGACAAAGATGAGTATACCACTTTTAAGGTGTGTGAGTAGTCTCCAAAAAGATTGCGCTTCTCCAGGGAGATGCACACACTCAGCAAGTGCAGAATTCAAACCCCTACCACATTACATTATAATACTACAGCTGTACACATTTACACTATGTGCTATCCACATTATTAATATTTTACCTTTCCACAGGTATATTTGTAGGATGGTGACATCATCAGCCTTGACAAAGATGAGTCTACCACTTTTAAGGTGTTTGAGTAGTCTCCAAAAGGGTTGCTCCTCCGCAGGGAGACACACACAGTTAGCAAGTGCAGGATTCAATCCGTGATATAACTACATTATGATAATGCAGTAGTATGCATTTACACTATGTGTTATACACATTATTAAGAGTTTAACTTTTCACAGGTGTATTTGTAGGATGGTGACATCATCAGACTTGACAAAGATGAGTATACAACTTTTAAGGTGTGTGAGTAGTCTCCAAAAAGGCTGGTCTTCCCCAGGGAAAGACAAACACTAACAATTGGCAAGTGCAAAATTCAAACCTCTACCCGAATACATTATGATACTACAGCAACACGCATTTATACGATGCGCTATACACATTACTAGGATTTTGTCTTTCCACAGGTATATTTGTAGGATGGTGACATCATCAGAATTGACAAAGATGGGTATACCACTTTTAAGGTGTGTGAGTAGTCTCCAAAAAGGTTACTCTTCCTCAGGTAAAGACACACACTAACACTTGGCAAGAGCAAGATTCAACCCCCTAACTAATTACATTATGATATTACAGCAGTAAGCATTTACAAGACATGCTATACACATTACCAGGATTTTGCTTTTCCACAGGTATATTTGTAGGATGGTGACATCATCAGACTTGACAAAGATGAGTATACCACTTTTAAGGTGTGTGAGTAGTCTCCAAAAAGATTGCGCTTCTCCAGGGAGATGCACACACTCAGCAAGTGCAGAATTCAAACCCCTACCACATTACATTATAATACTACAGCTGTACACATTTACACTATGTGCTATCCACATTATTAATATTTTACCTTTCCACAGGTATATTTGTAGGATGGTGACATCATCAGCCTTGACAAAGATGAGTATGCAACTTTTAAGGTGTGTGAGTAGTCTCCAAAAAGGTCGCTCTTACCCAGGAAGACAAACACACCCAGAGGTGACAAGCCAAGGATTCAAACCCCCTACCTAACTACAGTATGATACTACAGCAGTACACATTTACACAACGTACTATACACATGACTGGGATTTCTTTTTTCCAAAGGTATATTTGTAGGATGGTGACATCATGAGATGACAAAGATGAGTATACGACTTTTAAAGGGTGTGAGTAGACTCTAAAAAGGTTGCTCTCTCCCCAGGGAGAGACAGGCAGACACACACACACACACACACACACACACACACACACACACACACACACACACACACACACACAGTTGGCAAGTGTGGTGTTCTTAATCCAAACTAAGTACATCTTTGCACTTCAGCAAGCAATATGGAGTTACAGTGTGCAATACAGACATTACTTGCTGACAGTCTGCACAAAGGTTTTTTTTCACATTTGCTAACCTCAGCAGGCTTATCATACTAGGTGTATTGTGAGTGTATTGTATGCATAGGCCATGACCATATCATATATGGGTTGATGCACCACATGCTGGCACACACAGGGTCAAACCTTGAGTAGCATCTTACCATCACCTACATGATACTGCAATATAACAGAAAGATGATAAACTTCAACAATTGGCTGAGCTTCTGGTGTCATTCAAAGGGGATCCAGTCTCTGTCTGTCTGCGATGACATGATAGACAAGCGTTGTTGCTTCACTACAGATGGTTTGCACTTGTCGCCCCTATGCTTCTGAATACTGGCCAAGGCTCTTGCTGTCCCCATATTACCTTTTTTAGGCAAGGCTCAAAGGTTCATAGGTTCATTGGTAGGTACTAGGCTATCGGCCCTGGGGCTTATACAAGCCCAGCCAAAATGTTACCCTGGCTTTTGCCACCCAAGAAATTTTATTTTCCTGTGCCACTGTAGAACAGAGACACAGAAGTGATCCCCAGGGTGAATTTCCTATTTCCCATCCAATCATCAAGACTTTTCTTGAAGAGTGCTAATGAGGAGCTTTGTTTGATATAGACAGGGGGCCGGATTCACGAAGGTTTGCACAGAGTCTAAGAGTAGTGTAAGACTGCAGACAGGCAATATGTCTGCCGAGCGATTCAGCAATAGCTGGCAGGGGCGTGCATGAGAGCTTCTAAAGCTACTCTTGCACGGAAAGTGTTATGGTATGCAAATTACCTCATTTGCTGCTGAAATATATGCAAATGAGGTAAATTTGTGATCCAGGAAACACTAACCTGTCTGTGGAAGAGTAGTGTTATTTGCAGAAATGTACTCCGTTGGTAACGGAGTACAGTTCTGCAAAAAGCTAAACGGAGCAATGACAGCCCCAAATAAAGGATGCATCTAGTTGAGGAAGCATGCCAATGGTCAAATATAAGGCCATTGGCATTTGCAAATGTTGTAAATCCTTAAACTCCATTTTTTCCCAGATCGCTGATGTTTAAGCATAGCGCAGCAGCGCGCAAACATGCTGTGCTTTAAATAAAATGAAAAAAAAGTGAAAAATAGCCACAAATGGGCATTTTCACTAAAAAGCTTGTTCTGCCATGCAGGTGAATGGCAGGCTGAAAACAACATGGCCACTGAGCAGTGGTTGCTAAGGGGGGGTAGCTCAGTGTGAGAGATGTAACCAAGCATTAGTAGGCAATCCTATGCAAATGAGGATAAGGATAGTGAATCCTAATTTTCCCCAGCATGTGAGCCATGTCCCTAGAGTGTAAGTGTAGGAGTAGGGGAGTAGTAGAGTAGAAGATAGGTGACATCATGAGGGGGTATGTCTGAAAGACTGTAAGCTGATTGGAGCACAGTGGCTTGTGTTTGCCCTGAGTTGCTCAGTATTACAAGAGGCGTGTCTACAGTTGTCCTAGCTGAAAACAAGTAACCAAAGGTGTACGCCATGGATATATATGAAATTTCTTGCTAACGGGCACACAGGGTGTGCGCGCGTGTGTGCGCGCGTGTGCGCTTGTTTGCGCGGTGCTGGCCCGTGTGGTAACAGAAAGGGAAAAAGGAAGGAAAAGAAGTAGTAGGAAGTTAACCAAGGAGAACTAGCATAGTTGTCAGGTTAAATATATCAGAATCAGCCAATTACACAGGCAGTAGATTAGCCCAGCCCTGCCCAGCACTTTAAACTCTGCAAACAGCAGTCTACCCTGTTTTTTCCCAAGAACTCTGCAACACTGCAGTATACAAAGAGTGAAAACTTAAAAAGCATAAGTCAGTCAAAATGTTAGGGGCTGCTATTGCTATCATAAACCAACATGTGCAAGGTGCTGAGGGTGGTGATGTTGTGAATGCTGCTGAGCAACCCACAGTGAGGAGACGGAGAAGAGTGTACAGATCCAGGGTAACCTACCAGGGCTACATGAGCTGGAGATAGTGGAGCGCTATAGAGTGGACAGAGGCCTCCTGCAGCAAATTGTTGAGCTGTGCTGGCCATGCCTCACACACAAAACCAACAGAGGGGAACCCATCCCAGTGGATACCAAGGTGTGTGTTGGCCTACGAATACTAGCTACAGGCACCTTCCAGAGACCAACTGGTGATATGATGGGGATTTCACAGGCATCATCATCCAGGGTACTGCACCAGTTCCTGGATGCCATGTCAGCACATGTCGGTGAGCACTTAAAATTCCCCAATTCCAGTGAAGCATTGGCCAGTAATATGCATTTTTCCCACCAAATAGCAGAATATCCTGAGGTAGTGGGTACAATAGACTGCACGCACATACACATCAAAGTACCACCCAGTGAGCGGGGTAGGGTCTACATCAACCACAAGGGCTTCCCCTCCATCAACTGCCAGGTCGTGTGTGATGCCCAGGGCGTAATAATGAATGTGTGTGCTGGCTGTCCTGGAAGCTATCACAATTCCCACATCTGGCATCTGACGCAGCTGTACCAGAGATTTTCCAATGGGGACATCCATGACGGTCACCTAGTGGGGGATGCTGGATACGCACTAGAGCCGTGGCTGATGACACCCATCAGAAATGCACACACACCTGAACAAGAACTCCATAATGAGGCACACGCACAAACAAGAAACATTATTGAGCATGTGTTTGGGATGCTCAAGTCACGGTTCCGGTGCCTGGACACATCTGGTGGAGCCTTGCGGTACTCACCAACTACATGTACCCAAATTGTCATGGTATGTGCCATGCTACACAATATGATCCTGCAAAAACAGCTGCAGCAGGAACAGCATGGGGCAGGGCCAAACAGCCCCCCACCATTGCCAAGGCCTGCACAGGCACAGCGTGACTTGGAAGAGGAACAACCTGAGCCTGCCCCAGTAGGCAGAAGGAGGCATGCCCAGTATACCTTGGCCTTGGCAGAGAGGCAACGCATAGCACATACACTGACTCAGTAGGAACCCTGGAAATGACACCTCTCTCGGACTCGCACATGCAATAAAAGGGATGCCTAACTTGACACTACCTGTTATCAAACATGTATAGGGAGTGTACTATGTGTATCCAACATAGGCAGCGCTACAGCACCACCTGAGGCATGATTGCCCTATTTTAAGCAATATAAAGCAGTGCTAAAGTCGAGCAAAGTTGGGTAAACACGCTCACACCTGCTTTACTGTTCCTTAACCAGTCAGGTCTGTCCAGCAGGAAAATAAAAAGCAGTGACAGGGCTTGAACTCAGGGTACTGTGCACTATAGTCACAATACTGAACCACTAAGCCATGACAGCATTTCACTGGCAAAGGCACAGCAGGACAATTGTAGACTAATGCAAACACAAACAAATGCTGTATCATGCCCTCTGAACTTCCCCCCAGGCCTATGCAGACAGATAACAGCAGGCCAGGCAGTGTGATGTGGGTTGGGTAGGCTATGAAGTCACAAACCAATATACGTGAAATTGGAAGCTAAGATCTGTAGTACAGTAGTATGCCTAAAGCCAGTGCAATAGGCAACAGTACAGACTGAAATTGAGTACCTGACATAGCAGTGGAGGCCTAGCAAATGTGTATAAGTGTCAGGTGAACCCCTCATCCTATGTACACCTACAGTAACAATCAGGTGTGCCCCCTGGGTAGAAATGTACAAATAATAGCTGTCCCCCCTGATTGTAGAAATGTTGATAAGTCTATGCAAAGTGACTCATGGAAGCCCTGCAGGCACAGCATGCTTCCTGTCGATGTACAACACAAAGGTGAGCCCTGAAGTAGAAACCAACTTGATTTTTCACACACATATAGTATATATGTCCATACTGGGCATGCTCACACACTTAAACAACTTTAGCAAATGTCAGTCAGCAACATACTGAAAGGTCATACTGGGCATGCTCACACACCAACAAATTTAGCAAATGTCAGTCAGCAACATACTGAAAGGTCATACTGGGCATGCTCACACACTTAGGCCATGTCTGAGTACAGCAGCGGGCCACACATATCTGGCAGTTGCATATGTTTTACCCCAGGAACCTGTTACTATTCACCAATCCTGCCTTGTGCACACAGTTATATGAAAAAAGACACATATAATATATTGGAACCCTGTCATAATCAAACTATGTACCACAAGTACTTAAGTTGTTCACAGAAAGTGAAAAAGCAAAGTAGGTGGATAAACCTGCAATCAGTATCATGAATAAACAATGTGCACTCCAAACATTATCCAGTCCATGTTCTGGCACAATAATCTGTGAAGGAGTCCATAGAGAACCATGACGCTTCCTTCCGCTATGTCATAAATAGCAATGTGCACTCATATATGTCCTGAGTCAGTGCAAACTGTAAATGACTGACATTGCCAACATCCTGTCAGACAGGCTCATACATACATACCCCCTCTCACTGACAAAAGGCACTATCATCATACCTAGAGACTGTGAAAGCACAGATATCACATATAGAATGGGTAAACAGCTCCTTCCAAACCTGAAAACATGGCGTCTATGGGATTACATTGTTTGCCTAGCTGTGTCATAAATGAGCTCCAGAACAAACAGACCCTGCACCTGAACAGTCTGTTGAGCCTCACCCTCTGTACAGGATATGAAATTGTTGAATGTGTTACAGCAACATTTGGCACACTCCACAAGGGTTGGTGCACAACACACCATGGGAACTATTGTCTTATAAGCTTATTAATCCTGATCTGCAAGGCCATGGAGTCCATCATGATGGAACTCATAAACAGAGCTATTGGGAGCCTACAAACACCCAACCCTACTAATATTGGTTTGGTCAGGGGCAGATCATGGTTCCCAAACCTGCTAGACTGTTTTGAAGGCAGTCACCAAGGATATACATAAATGAAATGAGCTACACACGTCCCACATAGACCTTGAAAAGCCCTTTTCCAACATCCCAGACACATGTCGTATCCACAAAATCAACAACCTGTGCATAAATATGTATGTCATCTGATGGATTGCCAACTGGGGCACAGATGGATCACACAAGGTAAGAATTGTGGTCTCCTGTTTAAGCTGGTAACAACTGCTGTCCCCCATGGCTCAGTCCTGGGACCCCTCCTGTCTGGTGTATACTTTTCAGAAATACAGTCAAACACACGAGGGCTATGTTTAGCAAAGTTTGTGGATGACTGCAAAAAAGTTGTCATAATCGATGTTTGGGACAACAGAGACATCCCTAAAAAGGGTCTCAGTCAGACAGATGTGGTGTCAAAATTATGGCCTCGAGCTACAGTCATACAAATACCACATACATGCCAACACCCTAAATATGGAGGTGATAATAAAGGATCTATGGACACATGTGAATAGTCATTTCTATTTCCAGAAACACATTCACAAAGTGGTCAGACAATCATGCTATATGTTCCCACAAACTGACAAGGTCTTTGCATGTAGGTCAAAGGAGGTTCCCTCTACTCATCAGTTATCAGACGTGTCAGAGAGTACCACAACACACTTGCGATGAATCTGACTAGGCACCTGCAGCAGCTGGAAAGACCACTGAAGTACCTCGACAAGAGGATTACTGGCCTCAAACAGTTGCCCCATGCAACAAGACTGAATTTAACTCAATCTGTACTCTGTTGCATATTGTCTACTCAGGAGATCTCTGCCCAACAGACAGGTCCATGTCATGGCAACACTCAAAACTCCTCTGAGTTACAGCTTAATGGCACTAAATATACAGACCCAACTGATATTGCCAAAATCCTGACAGGTAGGATCAGTGCTAACTTTACCCCCCTCTCACCCTTGAAAGAGCACATCTCTATAACGGAAGACTGCAAAGTTGCTGTCATCACGGCTGCACAGGTAAAAAACACTCTCCAAAGCCAGTATCACAGCATCCATGGGACCAGATAACTTCCCAGGCTGTGTTCTACACAAACTATAGAACGAACAGGCACCACACCGACATACCATGTTCAGTCATAGCCTCACCTCAGGCTTTGTGCCTGCTGAATGGTGCACAGCGACGATTATCCCACTACACAAGGGTGGAGACACCACGGACCCCAGGAACTAGCGCTCCATTAGCCTGATGAGCCTGCTCTGCAAGGCCATGGAATGTATCATCATACAACTTATAAAAAAAGACATTGGTAATCTCCAAACTCTGGACCACAACCATGTTGGGTTTGTAAAATGCAGATCATGTCTCCTAAACCTGATAGATGACATTGAAGCAGTCACCAGAACTGTAGACAAGGGCAAAGTGGTTCGCACAGCCTATGTAAATCTTGCCACGGCTTTCAACACCATCCCCCACTCTGGAATTATAGATAAACCCACTAAACTAGGTATAAATTGCTATGTCACAAGATGGGTTGCCACCTGGCTCACTGACAGAACACACACTGTGGAAGTAGCAGACTCCAAGTATGACTTTAGACCAGTGACGAGTGCAGTACCACAGGGTTCAGTCCTGGGTCCTGCCCTGTTTTGTATCTACATCCCTGAAGTAAACTTTAACATGGAAGGTCTGTGGCTAATGAAGTTTCCAGATGACTGCAAACTAGGAGCCATAATTGTAAATACTAAAGATGTGGGCATCCTACAAAAGGGCCTCGCTGAGACAGATGCCTGGTGTCAAAGCCATGGCCTCAAGCTCAATATCAATAAGTGCATTGTCATCCCCTTTGGTAAAAACTCTGTACCCATGAACTACAACATAGGCGGTAGTATACTTAACACTGAAAGTGTGATAAGAGTCCTTGGGTCACAGGTGGACAGTGGACACACCTGTGATAATCACATCCCCACAGTAGTCAGGAAATCCTTCAACGTGGCACACCTCATCACAAAAGGTGTCTCATGCAGAATAGAAGAGGACATTCTTCCCCTCTACTCATCACTCACTACACCCATAATAGAGTACAATGCCCCTTTTGCTATGTACCTCACAAGACATCTACAACAACTGGAAAGCCTGCAGAAATACCTCACAAAGAGCATTAGCAGCCTGAAATACATGCCATACACAGACCATCTCAAAATGCTCCAGCTGTACTCTTAGCATATCGCCTACTCAGAGGTGATCTCTATCTAACATACAAAGCTATGTCAAACACAGAGCTGTTGGAAATGCTCCACGTAAAACACTCACAATCCCTCTGATCTTTGGCCCCAAAACCCAGAGTGAAATACAAAAGGAAGGGGTGTATCTATTTACCTTATGGATACCCACACCTTCAGGTTAGTGGCACAGCATGAGGCCTTGGAGACCATGCAAGTGCAACTAACATTGGGCAAAGCTGCTTATCAGATTGTAGCCTGCTACAGATCACCTACCTTGTTTCAGGAACCTCACTCAGTATTCCTGAGAACAGTGGAAAATATAAAGGTTCTATCAAACACCATTATATGAGGAGATTACAACTACCCAAACAGTGAATGGGAGAATTACTCATGTACAACGTCCTTTGCTCAATGTTTCCTCGAGTTTAAAAACTCAAACACCCTGGAACAGCTGGTCACCATGCCCACTAGAGGTGACAACATACTGGACCTGATTTTCACCAACATGGGGTACCAGTGTTCCACAACAGAGATAAACCCCTCACTGGTAATATCAGATCATAAAGTAATCACACTGAACATCCACATCCCCCCCCCCCAGTCAAGGAAACCACTGTGAAAACATTTTCAAAAGCAAACTGCACACTTCCCAAGACCAAAGTGGAAAGTTCCAAAACCCCCTTGCTATAGGATAATGCTATACAATCTGCTGAATCATTTACAAGTACATTTTATGAGCATCTACAGAGATGCATAGATTGAGACATCCCAAATAAAACCAAGATGCACTCCTCCAAAAATAAGAAACCAATCTGGTGGTTGTCACCCATAAATAAGCTATACAACAGAAGGAGGAAATGAACACATGATAGAGCAAACTTCACAAAAGGAAAGGCATCATTGATCATTATTAGGAAGAAACAAAGATCGCTCATAAAATAATCCAAGGCCAGTTTCTAAAGACAAATTGCCAAGGAATGTAAGAATAACAACCACAAAGCCTTCGTTAGCTATACCAAATATTTAGGTGGCAACTCTCAAATATGCTGTCAGCTATTGCAAAAATGGCAAAAAATACACTCATTGCTCACATTCTGGGCGACAAGTTCAGTGCAAACTCCTCCCCATCACCCCCAAAAGGGCCTGTTGTACATCCCGAAGAATGCAGAGCCCCAGACTTCATGGACATGCAGGTAAAAACAGCCCTCTCCAAAGCTAAGAACACAACATCAATGGGACTGGATGGTGTCCCAGGCTGCGACGTACACCAGCCCCAAATGGAACTACACCCTCACCTACATTCACTGTCCAGACTCAACTTTACCACAGGATATGTACTCAAAGAATGGCATGCAGCAACAGTCATCTAGCTCCACAAAGGGGGTGCAACAACAGAACCAGGAAACTAATGCCCTATAGGCCTACTCAGCCTGGTCTGAAAAGCTATGGAGCAAATTATCATGGAACCTATAAACAGAGACATTGGGGACCTTGTCAATGGTAGATGTGGTGATATTAATAACTTTCTTGAGACTAAAGAATATCAGTGGATAGTACGTCTAGGAGCTGATAGCCCTCCTGGCATCAATAGTACAGTCAGCATTAAACCTATCCTAGTTGGATTGCAACGCAATATGAAATGAGTATTTTATTGATTCTTATGTTACATATATTAACATATATTTTTATATTTTGGTAGATAAATGTATTGTATGTATGTGTGTAATATATTTTTACACACATTTTTAAAAATGTTTTTCAAAATGTTTTTCAAAATGTTTTCATTAAATGTATTCACTTTTTTTAAAATGCACTTTTGAATATGTCATGTGACTTTGGCTGCAGTCACATGACTCTTTGGCTTGTATAAAAGCAGTTGCTTTGTGTATATCTGTATTTAGTATTGAGAAAGGGTTATTCCCGAATGCTCTATATATTAAACCATTTTCTGCACAGCTAAAAAGAGAAACCACTATGTAAGACTATACAACAGTACATGGCTCACTGTATGCGACACAATGCACCACCTAGCCACAGGAGGTGTATATCAAGCTAATGCATGAAGAAATGTGTCATCCATTGCAATGATTGTAAAGTCCAGTTACAGTATTACCAGTATACCACACTAGTTGTTGATGGCAAACCCCTGCCTAAAATATGTGCACATTCATGAATATAGGTGGCATACTGCTCTACTAGACTATACATGTTGCTAGATATGCACTTATATCCTGTAACACGCATATGACCAAGGGCATGTTACAGGCATACCCACACACACATCAGACATACATACAAGACACAAAAGTATGGTAACCCAGATGAGCTTTAGATGTGTACCATACAGTACTGTGTATCAGTACTTACAAAACCTTATGCCTGAGGTATGTAATCTGTGAGGACTACAGGGAACACACAAAACAGTGGTTCTAAGCAATGTGGACATACACCATACTGTGCTGTTTAGGCCTACAACTTCAGGTAGTACTACAGTTCATACAGGGTTTGGATTGACCAGCAGTACCATTCAATAAGCATACATGTACCGCTTTAGCCTCCAATGGCACACGCCAGTTAACACCAAGGGACTATGTCAGACCATATGCAATACTGCTTTTTCTGCCTAGCAATAGCATACACATCTTTTGCTGGGATCAGAGCTAGGACACAAAATACCATGACAGAAACAGTTTTCCACTAAGCTATCCCACATATACACAACTGTGACACATTCACCATCACACTCAGTCAAACTCACATAGCAATTATTGCAACAAGTACATGTGGGTGTGTATTGGTTCATAGGTAGGTAATAGGCTATTGGCCCTATGGCCTATAGAAGCCTAGCCAGACGGCACCCTGGCCTTTGACACCCAAGTATTTTAATTTAATGTGCTCCTGTCAAGCAGAGCCACAGAGGTGATTCCCGGGGTGTATTTCCTATCTCCCATCCAATCATCAAGATTATTCATGATGAGTGCTACTGAGGAGCTTTGTTTGCTATTGATAAGTAGTTTGTTCCAGAGTATGGGATGTCTCTGAGATAGGAATCTATCCCTCCAGCATGTTCTGTTTATTGAGGTGACAAGGTTTAGGTCCCTAGAGTGTGTAGCTCGTAGGGATTGTGATCTGTTTACGTGGAGCATGTCCAACAGCTCTGGGTTTGACATAGCTTTGTATGTTAGGCAGAGGTCACCTCTGGGTAGGCGGTATGCGACACAGTCTAGCTGTGGTTTTGTGAGATGGTCTGCATAGGGCATCTGTTTGAGGCCAGTAATACTCTTTGTGAGGTATGTCTGTGGCCTTTCCAGTTGCTGTAGATGTCTTGTGAGGTACATACCAAAAGGGGCATTGTACTCTATAATGGGTTTTGTGAGTGATGAGTAGAGGGGAACACTGACCTCTTTTTCCCTGGATGACACACCTTTTGTGATGAGGTGTGCCACGTAGAAAGATTACGTGACTAGTGTGGCACTGTGAATATCAAAGGGGAGACTACTGTCCACCTGTGTCCCATGGTCTCTTATCACACTTTCGGTGTTAATTCGACTACCACCTATGTGGTAGTTCATGGGTACAGAGTTTTTACCAAAAGGGATGCCAATGCATTTTCGACATTGAGCTTGAGGCCATGGCTTTGTCACCAGGCATCTGTCACAGTAAATATGACTCTCTCTCTCTCTCTCTATATATATATATATATATATATATATATATATGTATATATACACACACACACACACACACACACACACACACACACACACACACACACACACACACACACACGCACACACACACACACACACATATATATAAACATCCATTGGTGTACATATAGATACACATCATATAGGCACATATGCAGTCCACCTTTCATGGTGGGAATATCAATTATGGGAAGAATGTGAGGTATACAGTTATGTAATAATATTGCACAGTCTTGTGCGAAATGCATTGAAGGTGTTCTCAGCCCATGTAGCTTTAGTAGGCCTCACAGTCTGCAACACTGCAAACCTAACAAATCACACCCACAGTGTTTAACCACCACATGTCATATACCAGCACTGTATGCTGTCTTGTTTGCTACACACTACAACCTACATACAAATATGCACATAACAACCTTCACCAACATATATATGACCACCCTTCACAAACAGTTGCAGTATGTCCCTTGCTCTATGCACATGTACAGATGCTAATATATCTGACACAGATATATCTGTCCATATGTGTGTGCCATACACACACAAGGTCCACACTGTTGTAAGTGCCTGGACCTCACGGCTGACCTGTTGGGCCTTGCTGCAACATGAACAGGTGTCACATGTGAGCACACAGTAATATTAGAGGGTTTATATATAGCTGCAAATGCTAGATTATCATACTAGCCTGGTACAGCAGTTGCCAATGCTAAGCTACACGTTAATATGACTATTATTCATGTGTTACTCTGTCACATCCATGTTTATATAGCTGTATGCGCTACTCCCCCAAACAGCCATTGTTCACACTACTGTACAGAACACAGATAACATGGATCAGATGTTTAACATTTAATGCTGAGCTACATATGTCACAGTTATGTCCCACTGCACACAGCTACACACTGATTTGTCCATGGCAGTAGTTATGCAGGGCATCTGTGCATAAATACATACTGCTGCCACATATGGATGTTTCAAAGTATGTAGAGTACTCTTCAAAAACATCTACTACATGCCAGTAAAAACATATCTGTTACATACCTTTCCTTTGTATGTGTTGGTAGTATTACGTTCCGTGTGTCTTTGGCTTTTTTTTCTGTTGATGTGGGTGTGTCTCTCTCTCTCTCTCTCTGTCTCTGTCTCTCTCTCTCAATATCTGCAATGGAATGATTGCTTGTGTGGCCAGCAAGTACAGCCTGCTTTTATATGTATCTGCACATGTGCATGTGATGGCCTCTGCACCAATTGGTGGCCACCATTTGGTAATTGCATGCAGCCTGCTGTGAGGTAATTGCAGTACTCACTGTCATAGTAACCCAATGCTATAAATTGCTATGTCAGGTAGGCATAGCCCTTTCAGCTTTCCAAAGTGGGGCCCATGCTTGTTTGCTGTGGACACCGTTGTTTAAGTCAGAACGTTGGTATAGTTCTTATATCTGAAGCTAGGGGTGTAGCCAGTGATTTAAATGTTGTACTCAGACCTGAATGTTGCCACTTCCAGTACACAGTTGTCAGTGTAGAATTGTACTCACCCCTACAAATGCTAACACAAGATACATGGGAGTATGCTTATACAATTAACTGCCATACAAAAGTAGTTATTGAGATGTATTCATTTGGCACATGAACTGTTTGTGAACTGCTATACTGTGAATATTAATGTACTCACTTCTGCACAGTTTGTGCTTTTTTATTGTTGACATTAGCACAGGATGCACAAGAAAACTGGACAATTCCAGTACTGACTATGCCTACCTACATCCTTGGTAGACCCTGAACACACAGGTATATTGTACATTTTGGGTGGGGATGCAGACATACAGACAGCATTATGTATTATTGTGTGAATGTTATCTTGCCGGACTTAAAGGGTAGCTGTGTACCTGTTCGTTTAGCAAGGCAAGTAGTCTGTCTGCATAGCTCCCAACTGTGGACCTATCCAGATGGTAGCCAGACGTTAGGCTGCTATTCTCTGTTTGTGCAATGCACAGGTCTTTTCAGCACTGGTACAATTGCATCATTACAATCGTTTGCTACTAGTACATGGCTACATCCTTTGGTATTTCAGTGTTGTACTCCTACATAAGGGTATGCTTGTGGAACTCCTTCCAAAGCTATTTGCACAGTGTGTAACAGCAGAAAAGCTGATATGCCTGTGTGTTTCTGCCTCGGCCAGGCCTCTGAAACACTCAGGTACATATTTGAACAGAGTGAGGTAAAGGTAGGTAAAAGTGAGGTGCACCTTCAAAATATTAGAGACAGTAAGTGGAGACTTCAAGAGAACCAGTGCATATGGATTACTACACCTTTTCTGAAATACAAGATGTGTCTAACTCCTACATATTGTCATTATTCATTAGGTGTAATACCCCACCTTTCTGCCTAACATCAGTACTTTTCAGGGGATTCAGAGGGACACAGCTAACATATGTTTCAAAATCAGGGACATCCCTGAAATGTAGTCACAGTTGGGATGTATTTCCTCTGCCCTAATCAGATATGCCACTGTTTGTCCTACTATGATACTGTGTGGGGGTTGTAAAGTGCTGCTGTAACATCATTTACTGCTAGAATGGCTGGTTCTCTTATCACAGTCATGTAATGCAATTCTACAACAACTGCTGGTAAAGTTCCACAGAACAGGTTTTGTGTTATGGCATTCCTATTTTTCCTTTACATTCATTCATTCTGATGCATGATATATATATTTCAGCAACAACCTGCTGTATATCGACTGTGGCTTAGTGGTACGTCATGCAGTCTAGTGTGTCCAAGGTCCAGGGTCCGAGACTGACAGAGGTGTTTTATTTTGCTGCTGAGCAGAACAAGGGCCCTCACATGCAGGGTGACTAAGGCACTTTTAAGCAGTTGTAAGCGGGTTTGCGTGGGTTTGCATGAAGCTTAGCAATGTTTAGCTAACTGCACACAAGCGCACACTCGCGCAAACCCACTAACTACTGCTTAAAAGTGCTTACTCCCGCTAACCCTCGTGCTCATTTCTTTGAAAGAAAAGAACCTGGGGAGATAGGACAGTGGTGAAAAAGGGGCACAAAGAGGGAAAGACAATAGGGAAAACAGCTCAGGATATGCAGGACAGGTGTAGGGAAGGACCATAGCTGCCCATTTCTTTTACAGCAACAGCTGTGCATATGCAATAATTTTGGAGGGAAATATGAAACCTTCCACCCCTGAGAGAGGGATGAGGACAACAAAGTATGTTGTACTGTTAATTAAATTACATTTTATATGTCCAGCAGACATGTGTGCAAAATGGGCAGCTATGTATGGGGCGTAATTATTTTTTTTGGAGCAGATTGCCCTTTTTTTTTCTTTTTCCAGGTGAGAGTGGAATATGGGGTGGGGGATGTAGGTATATTTGGGGAGGTAGGTTGGGGAGGTAAAAAGACAGGACAAACAAGATGCATACAGGGGTGGAATATGACACATGTGGGGGGTGAATAACATTGACGGGGAAGGATGTTTGGAAAACGCAAGCCCATGAGCCCACAGATGGTGACAGTGGAACTGAGAACCCCACCCATGGGCAGTCACCACTGCACCTTCACAGACCAGAGGGTGGCTATGCTGGGGGCTGCACAGGAGCGGCAGACTCACCTGTGAGTCGTGCCACTCGTGCCTCAAGCTGGTGTTGAGGATCACTGACAGAACGTTGGATCTCCCTACGCACCACAGCCCGGACCATTCGGAGGGTGAGAGGAGGCCCTCCTCCCCCACACTTGCACAGGGGGGACAAGCCCCATCCCCTGCAGTGCTTCCACCTGAAGGTGGCACAGGCCCAATGGAGGAGGAGGTCCAGGGCTGGGCACCAGACCTGCTGCTGCCAGGTGCCATCGCCAGCTGAGGTGGAAAAGGTGAGTCTGCTGGGACTGGCCTTCCCATATGTTCCATGTTTAGCAGGATTTAATGACAATATGGGTTGGTAACAGCCAATAGCATTCCAAATTAGTTGTAACAGTATGCAGTAGTATTCCCATTAACCCAGCACACCAAAGTTCCAACAGTTGAACAGCAAGAATGACACATGCATATATAGAACAACAGTGGACATTCCAACAGCATGCAGGATTAATTGGTGGCAACAGGCCACCAAGATTGTGGTATTTGAACAGGGCACATGCATCATAGTAAATGCAGATATTTATAAACCAATAGGACATATTTCCTAACAAATATTTTGAGATTAGACATACCCACTGAGGTGTGGAATTGCATTGTTTATAAACATACAGTAGGGTGTAGAAAGATACCTCCATTAACAACTTATATATACTTATAGTTTACACTACATTCCTATTGACTGCAGTATATATCCCCTACATGTATTATTACACTAGGCAATGTCCGTTAAATTGTGAAACTGGTTTTGATAGTTCTTTATATACCTGACCTTATTCTGACATACAAACTATCCAGGATGCAGATGTTACTGCTACGTATTTATATATTATATTGATTTTTATATATCTACGTATCTAGATGTGTTCAGGTGACATTATCAGTTATATTTTAACAGCCCCCTAGATTTCTAGCAGCACACTGACATTTCTGGGGAACACAATAACAAGCTACTCATGTGCCAGATTAACCTGTACATGCCGGCCATGAACCAACAGTTGAGGACTGTATATATGCTTAACAGCTACTGGCACTCCCTTCATCCACTTTATATGAGCCTACCCAAGTGTGGGTTGATAGCGCTTAATACAACAGTACTATTTCTATAATGCAAGAGTACAACAACATATCAAAGAAAGTGACATGGACACACTCCAGGAATTATACCTTTATTAATTACATAACACACTTTTCCAGAGGCTCTCTCATTTATTTGATATAACAGTGCATGCAGAAGACTTATTCAAGATGTATTATGCCTTTATTAATGGGTTACAACACTCTTTTTCAGGCTCTCTCACTTATTTTATATAACAGTACATGCAGATAAGTTATTCAAGACTTATTATACCTTTATTATTGGGCTACAACACTTTTTTTCAGGCTCTCTCACTTATTTTATATAACAAAACATGCAGAATAATTACTAATCTGCCTGGTGGTGCAGCCTTAGTAGCCTATCTGCATAGGCTTGCTGATTCGCAGCACAGACACCTGCAGCTGTGAGGTAAATGAAATGATATTGAGACATACCTATCCATAATATAGACTACAATAGCAATTCTTACATACTTCATTCCATGGCTACTTACTCAGTAGTGGAGCATTTTCCATCCCACGGGCCTCCTGTATCCACTGATTCCGTCGGTCCTCCTTGCGTCTCTTCAGGTCTGAGTAGTGGTGTCTGACCTGCTCACCAGTCTGAGGGACGCCTGTGGCACTGGTGAGATCATGAGCTACACGGTTCCAGGCTTCCACTTTGTATTGAATGCCTTGGACCTGGTCCTGCAGGAGTCTCTCCTCATGATTATGGATGAGGAGCCAAACCATGACTTTTGACTCCTCAATGCCCCAACATTGTGCTCGAAATCGAGACCCCTCTCCAACACCGGCCATGCTGACTGCAGATGGGAGCTACAACCAGGTATGGCAAGTATTCCTGCCTATGGAGCTTAAATATGCCTCATTTCCCACACTTACCTGTGATTGGCTGGTTTTGAGGAAACTCAGCTGAAAGCACACCTACTTAGCAATGGGTAAACTTCTATTGATATGTATGTGTGTGTTGAAAGGGCAAGCATATGATAAGCTGTCATAGCTTAGTGGCTCATTACTGTGATTATGGTGCACAGTATCCTGGGTTCGAGGCATGTCATTGCCTTTTATTTTACTACTGGCCAGACCGGCTAGGAGGTGTGGCTGTGTTTAGCCGACTTTGCTCAACTTTGCCCAACGTTGTTCTACGTTGCCTGACATTGCTCGACATTGCTCAATGTTGCCCGACATTGCTCGACGTTGCCCGATGTTGCACTAATTGGCACGATGCGCAGCTCCCCGCAAAGCTATTGTGCTAGTTAAAGCAGTGCTAAGCTATGACCAATTATACTGAAATGTGCTTAATACTGGTAAACTTTGCTTAGCAGTGCTTCACATTGCTTAAGATACATTACTTATGCATTCATCAGTATGCATAACCATTTCACTTTCTTATATATAGATATATATATATATATATATATATATATGTATAATATTCATCCACTACTACATAGGCCATTTCAATGCTTTTTACTAAAATTTCAATGATAAATGTCAGGAATTATTTTTATATACTGATTTCCAATAGAAAATGAAAAGGGGAGTGATGGGGTCCGAACCGGGAATGCCTCCTCTTTGTGGGAAGGTTCTACCACTACACTATTGCTATTTTGTTTAATTTGCATATAGGTTTCTTATTATCCAATTCGATGTCTTGACTGTTAACTGTAGGTAAGCAATGGGCAAACCCGCGCAAACACGCTCAAATACGGGCAGCTATATCGGGAATAATAATTAAAAAAAATAAAAGTTTTACATTTTATAATTGCACTGGGATTTAGAATGTGGAGGAGTGTAGTGTTGGGTATGTACACATTTGAGCAGACTCGCTCATGTCAGTTGACATTTCCCATGGATTTCTGGACTGCTCGGCAGTCCAACATGCCCCCTGCACTTGTGCATGCTCGGCGTTAGCCTTTGAGTTGAGGCAGCCCGCCCTCATTAATATGCATGGCGTGCTGCAGTCTTACTCTTAGACTGGCGTTTCCGTGTAAGACTACTTTAGTCTTACATGGAGGATTCGTAAATCCTGGGGAGGTAGTTTATTCTGGAGTATGTGAAGTCTCTGGGACAGGAATCTATCCCTCCGGCATGTTCTGTTTATTGTGTTGACAAGGTTTCGGTCCCTAGAACATGTAGGTTCATAGGTAGGTACTAGGCTATCTGCCCAAGGGCATTTATAAGCCTAGCCAGAATGTGTTGGCTTTCGCCTCCCTTTTAAATTAGTTTCCTAGGCCTCTGTCTAGCAGGGCCACTAAAGTGATCCCAGGGGTAAATTTACAATTTCCCATCCACTAGTCAAGATTCCACTTGAAGAGAGTCTGCAAGGGGCTCTGCCTAACATCAACTGGGATTCTATTCCAGAGCAAGGGAAGTCTCTGGGACCGGAATCTATCCCTCCAACATGTCCTGTTTATTGCTTTGCTGAGGTTTAATTCACTGGAGGGTGTGGATCTAAGAGATTTGTTTTTCTTGAGGTGGAGCATTTCCACTAAGTCCGGGTTGGACATGGCCTTATACGCCAGGCATAGATCACCTCTGAGCAGGCAGTAAGCAACAAAGTAGAGCTGGAGTTTCTTTAGTCGAGCTGCATAGGGCATCTCTTTGAGGCCCATGATCCTCTTGGTGAGGTACTTCTGTGGTCTTACCAGCTGTTGCATGTGCCAATTAAGGTACATACAAAATGGGGAATTGTACTCAATTATGGGCCTAATGAGTGATGAGTAGAGGGGCACAATGACCTCTCTTGATCTAGAGGTGAACTCTTTCATGATTAGGTGGGCTACATAGAAGGAATATCTAACCACTTTGGCAATGTGATTATCAAAGGAGAAGTTACTATCTACCTGGGTCCCCAGGTCCCAAATTACATTTTCCGTACCTAGTGGATTACCACCTATGTGATAATTCTTGGGCACTTTGTTTTTTCCAAAGGGGATAACTATGCATTTTTTGGCATTCAGCTTGAGGCCATGGTTTTGCCACCAGGTATCTGTCTCTGTAAGACCCTTCTGAAGGATGTCTGTGTCAGCCAGAGAGTTGATTATGGCCCCCAGTTTGCAGTCATCTGTGACCTTGGTCAGGCATAGTCCTCCCGTGCCTGCCTGTACCTCAGAGAAGTATATACTGAACAGGAGGGGTCCCAGGGCTGAGACCTATGGGATGTCACTTGTGACTGGTTTATAGTTGGACATGGCACCCACAACTCTGACCATGTCTGCTCTATCCGTGAGCCAGTTGGCCACCCATCTCGTGACATAGGGGTTAATGTTCAAGCTGGTAAGCTTGTCTATGATGCCAGAGTGGGGAATGTTGTCGAAGGCCTTAGTGAGGTCCAGGTAGGCTGTGTGGACTACCTTCCCTTCATCTATGGCCTTGGTAACTGTTTCAAAGAAGTCAACTAGGATTAGGAGACAGGATCTTCCTTTAACAAAGCTGAATTGGGTAGGGTCCAGTGTCTGAAGGTTCCCAATGTCTCTGTTTATGAGTTCCATGATAATTCACTCCATAGCTTTGCAGACCAAGTTGGTCAGGCTTATAGGGTGATAGTTCTCAGGTTCTGTTGTGGCACCACCATTGTGGAGTGGGATGACTGTTGCTGTACACCATTATTTGGGTACATAGCCTGTGGTAAGGCTGAGTCTGAACAGTGAATTTAGGTAAGGGTTTAGTTCCTTTTGGAGCTTGTGTAAGATGCAGCCAGGGACACCATCCGGTCCCATTGATGATGTGTTCTTAGCTTTGGAGAGGGCTGTTTTTACCTGCATATCCATGATGTCTGGAGCTCTGCATTCTTCTGGGAAGGACACAGGCCCTTTTGGGGGTGAGGGGGGGGGTGAAGTTTTCATTAAACTTGTCTGCCAAGATGTTGGCAATGTCAGTTGGTTCAGTGTATTTTTTGCCATTTTGCAGTAGCTGAAAGCATATCTGAGAGTTGCCACCTAAATGTTTGATATAGCTAAAGAAAGCTTTGTGGTTATCTTTAGATTCCTTGGCAATTTTTCTTTAGAAACTGGCCTTGGATGATTTTATGAGCAATCGTAGTTTCTTGCTAATAATGATCAGTGATGCCTTTCTTTTTCGGAATTTTGCTCTATCATGTAATAGTTTCCTCCTTCTGTTGTATAGCTTATTTATGGCCAAGGACCACCAGACTGGTTTCCTCTTTTTGGAGGAGTGAGTCTTGGTTTTACTCGGGATGGCTTGATCCATGCATCCCTATAGATTCTCATATAATGCACTTGTAAAGGATTCTGCAGATGGATAGCATTATCCTGTAGCAAGGGGGCTTGGAAACTTTCCACTTTGGTCTTGAGAAGTGTGAAGTTTGCTTTTGAAAAGTTTTTCACAGTGATTTCCTTGACTGGGGTTGGGATCGGTATGTGGATGTCCAGTGTGATTACTTTATGATCTGATCTTACCAGCGAGGGGTTTATGTCTGGTGTGGAACATTGATTCCCCATGTTGGTGATGATCAGGTCCAGTATGTTGTCACCTCTAGTGGGCATGGTGACCAGCTGTTCCAGGGTGTTTGAGTTTGTAAACTCTAGGAAGCAGTGGGCAAAGGAGTTTGTACTTGAGTAATTCTCCTAGTCAATGTTTGGGTAGTTGAAATCTCCTTATATCTTGGTAGGACCTTTATATTTTCCAGTGTTCTCAGGAATGCTGAGTGAGGGTCCTTAGACAAGGTAGGTGATCTGTAGCAGGCTACGATCTGATAAGAAGCTTTTCCCACTGTTAGTTGCACTTGGATGGTCTCCGAGGCCTCATGCTATGCCACTAACCTGGAGTTGTGGGTATCCTTTATGAAAATGGATACACCCCCTCCTTTTGTATTTCGGTCTGGGTTTTGGGGCCGAAGCTTGGAGAGATTGGGATTTCTTTAAGTAGAGCATGTCCAACAGCTCTGTGTTTGACATAGCTTTGTATGTTAGGCAGAGATCACCTCTGAGTAGGCAATATGTGACAGAGTAAAGCTGGAGTGTTTTGAGACGGTCTGTGTAGGGCATATATTTGAGGCCACTAATACTCTTTGTGAGGTATTTCTGTGGGCTTTCCAGTTGTTGTAGATGTCTTGTGAGGTACATACCAAAAGGGGCGTTGTATTCTATAATGGATCTAATGAGTGATGAGTAGAGGGGAACAATGACCTCTTTTTTTCTGCATGAGAAACCTTTTGTGATGAGGTGAGCCACGTAGGAGGATTTCGTGACTACTGTGATGATGTGATTATCAAAGGAGAGTCTACTGACCACCTGTGTCCCAAGGTCTCTTATCACACTTTCAGTGTAAAGTATACTACCGCCTATGTTGTAGTTCATGAGTACAGAGTTTTTACCAAAGGGGATGACAATGCACTTTTTGGCATTGAGCTTGAGGCCATGGCTTTGACACCAGGCATCTGTCTCAGTGAGGCTTTTTTGTAGGATGTCCACATCGTTAGTAGTTTTGATTATGGCTCCTAGTTTGCAGTCATCTGGGAACTTCATTAGCCAAAGACCTTCTTTGTTAGCCCGTACTTCAGGGAAGTAGATACCAAACAGGACAGGACACAGGACTGAACCCTGTGGTACTCCACTTGTCACTGGTCTGAAGTCGGACTTAGAGTCTGGTACTTTCACAGTGCAGGTTCTGTCAGTGAGCCAGTTGGCAACCCATCTTGTGACATAGGGATTTATACCTAGTTTAGTGAGTTTATCTATAATTCTAGAGTAGGGGATGGTGTCAAAAGCCTTGCCAAGATCTAGATAGGCTGTGTGAACCACCTTACCCTTGTTTACGGCTTTGGTGACTGCTTTGAAGAAGACTATTAGGTTTAGGAGACATGATCTGCCTTTTACAAACCTGAAATGGTTGTGGTCCAGAGTTTGGAGATTACCAATGTTTTGTTTATAAGTTCCATGATGATACGTTCCATGGCCTTGAAAACCAGACCCATCAGGCTAATGAGGCACTAGTTCCCGGGGTCCGTGGTGGCTCCCCCCTTGTGTAGTGGGATAACCGTCGCTGTGCACCATTCAGCAGGCACAAAGCCTGAGGTGAGGCTATGATTGAACATGGTACTTAGGTGTGGTGCCAGTTCGTTCAGTAGTTCATGTAGAACGCAGCCTGGGATGTTATCTGGTCCCATGGATGCTGTGTTACTGGCTTTGGAGAGTGTTTTTTACCTGTGCAGCCGTGATTACAGCAACTTTGCATTCTTCTAGGATAGAGATGGGCTCTTTCATGGGTGAGAGGGGGTAAAGTTAGCAGTGATCCTATCTGCCACGATGTTGGCAATACAGTTGGGTCTGTATATTTAGTGCCATTGTGCTGTAACTCAGAGCAGATCTGAGTGCTGCCATTGTGATTCTTGACATAGCTATAGAATGCTTTGCGGTTGTCTTTGGAATCAGTAGCAATTTTGTTTTCATAACTAGCTTTGGAGGATTTTATCAGGGATTGCAGCTTCTTACTGAGGCTGACCAGGGAGATCCTACACTCATGGGTTTTACCCTCTTTTGCAACAGTTTCTTCCTTCTGTTGTGCAGTTTGTTTATGGCAGGAGACCACCAGATTGGCTTCCTTTACTTGGAGGATAGTGTCTTGGTTCTGTTTGGGATAGCACGATCCATGCACTCATGTAAGTGCTTATAAAGTGCAATTGTGTATGATTCAGTAGTCATAACTGTATTGTACATCTACATGGGTGTCCTGAAGTTCACCACTTCTATCTTAAGAATCATGAAATTGTCTTTGGAGATATTTTTTAACATGGTTTCCGTAATGGTGGGTGGGGGCAGAATGTGGATATGTAGGGTAATTAGCTTATGACCAGATCGGACCAATGAGGCTTTGACTTCAGGTGTGGAACACTGGTCACTCAGGACAAACCAAACCCCATAACCAACAGAAATAACCACAAAGTGAGCTAAATGCTACTGATTGCCAGAAGTCTCAGCCTCCAGATGCACACACTCGAGGCACTTCTCAGTATGGAGTATACTGATATCTGTGCAGTAACCGAAACCTAGTTCAAGGCACCAGAGAGCACACCAGCACTACCAGGATACTACTCATTCCATACCTTCCAGCATCAGAACCTGGATCATAGCACATAGGGTAAGGATGTATCCATATTCATCAAGGATACCTACACCCCTCTCTACATGCTCCCTACAGGATATGTACCCATAGAATGTTGCACAGCAACCTTCTTCCCACTCCACAGAGGTGGGGCCAAAAAAGACTCTTGGCATTCATGCTCTATGAACCTGATGAGTCTGATCTGCAAGGCAATGGAGCCAATCATAATGGAAGTAAACAATAAAGACATTGGGAACCTTCACATAGATGAGCACACCCAGTTTGACTTCGTCAAATGCAGATCACGCCTCCTGAACTGGGTGGATTTCTTCGAGACAGTTACCCAGGCTACAGATGATTGAAATGAGCTCCACACAGCCTACCTACCTAGGGTTGTGGTTGACTAAGTTTGCTGAGAACTGTAAAGTGTTTGCCATAATAGATTCCCTGGATGACACAAATATTCTCCAGAAGGGACTCTATGAGACAGATGTGTGGTGTCACAATCATGGCCTCAAGCTCAGTGTGGAAGAATGCATAGTAATCCCCTTTGGTGAAAACAAAGTACCCACAAACTACCACATAGGTGTTACCCCCTTAAAACTGACAAGGTAATAAGGGATCTGGGGACACAAGTAGATAGTCATCTTTCCTTTGACAACCATGTTGCCAAAGTGATTAGGAAATCCTATGTGGCCCACCTAATCAACCAAGGGTTTGCATTAGGATCAAAAGAGGTAGTGGTGGCCATCTGCACTTAAGTCATCAGACCCATCATTGAGTACAATGCACCAATTTGGATGTACTCAACTAAGCATATCCAGCAGATGTAGAGACCACAGAGGTACCTCGCCAAGAGGATTACTTGCCTCAAACAGTTGTGTTATGCAACACAACTGGTAAAACTAAATCTGTTCTCTGTTGCATACCACCGACTCAGAGGCACACTCTGCCTAACATACAGAGCCATGTCCAACACATAACTGTTGAACATGCTCCATCTACGGATAACAAAACTGAGTCGCACTACACACTCCAGGGATATGAACCTCATCACAATAATGAATACAACATGCTGGTGGGATAGAGTACCATCCCAGACACTTGCCTTACTGTGGAACAGAGTCCCAATGTATATCAGACAGAACCAATCGCTGACACTCTTCAATAGGAACGTTGACGAGTGGATGGGAAACAGACAATTCATGCCAGGCTTCACATCAGCAGCCCCACTAGAAAGGGGCTTAGGGTACTAACTATTAGAACTAGGGCTTGGGAGACTACCCAATGGGGTGATGAAAGCTGCACAACTTGCCTTGGCTAATATATGCCTTCATGAAGATAGTCTACTACATACCTATGCACATATGTGACAGGTACATGTCTACAGATAGTAGATGTGTACTTCATTGTACAGTCATGTTGTACAGCAGGCACGTGGACCACATACACTGTAATGCTTACAGATACTGGTGGCTGATATGTACAGTGGGTGAGATGTGTACCGCATGTCTTTTGTGCCATTGGGATGTGTGCTGGGTGGGAAAGTCCTGGATGGCTCCCTGTCATGGTCACCCTCTTACACACATCTATGCCCATCCATCTTTGGCTTATTATACTGTGTTCCCCCTACACACACACACACACATATATATATATATATATATATATATATATATATATATATATATATATATATATATATATATATAGGTACATAGATAGGTAGGTAATAGGCTATCTGCCTGAAGGCATATATTAGTATGGCCAGAGTGTGCAGCTATCACCCACATGGGGTTAGTTCCCTTGGCCTCTGTGTACTAGAGCTGATGAAGTGATCCATGGTGTGACAGTTCAGTTTCACATACACTCATCAAGGTTCCTCTTGGAGAGTATCAGTTAGGGACTCAGCTTAACGTAGGTTGGGAGCCTGTTCCAAAGAAAGGGAAGTCTGTGAGTTAGTAATATATCCCTCCAACATGTTCTATTTATTGCTGTGATGATGATATCCCTAGAGCATGTGGCACAGTGAGCTTGGGTTTATTTCAGATAGCACATGTACATCAGTTCTGCATTGGACATGGACCTGTCTGTTGGGCAGAGATCGCCTGAGTAGACAGTATTCAACAGAGTACAGATTGAGTTAAAGTCAGTCTTGTTGCATGGGGCAACTGTTTGAGGCCAGTAATCCTCTTGTTGAGGTACTTCAGTGGTCTTGCCAGCTGCTGCGGGTGCCTAGTCAGATTCATCACAAATGTGCCGTGATACTCTCTGATGGGTCTGATGACTGATGAGTAGAGGGAACCTCCTTTGACCTACACACACCACAATACCAGTCTCACATAACTCAACCACACCACTGAATCAAACACATAAACACACTAAGACATACTCGGAGGCTCTGAGTAAAAATTTACCTAAACAGCAGAGGCCTCCAAAGCAGACACCCACGCAACTGCAAACTCAATACACCACACAAACAACACATAAACAACAAAATCAGTGTGCAAAGCAGTCACTGCCCTTAAGGCCAAATACAACACCAAACATACTTGTCATAGGTGACTCCATAGTTAGACAAACTGACGTCCCGCTCACCAGACTGAGTAAGGAGAAGGTCACAGTAAGCTGCCTGTCGGGCGCTAGAATCCGCCACATAACACAAGCACTCAGGTCTCTCAACAGCAGGTACAAGTATGACTCAGTCATTGTCCACGCTGGTGTCAACGACCTGAGATGTACCTCCTTGGACTACATGAAAAGAGACATTGAGGAGCACTCTGATTATGTAGCCCAGGCAGGTATGACCCTGACCTTGAGCAGTATCCTACCTTCACCTAGAATGATGCCACAATACAGTGATAAGATGATCAGCTTTAATAATTGGCTTAAATTCTGGTGTCATTCAAAGGGGATCAATGTCTGTCTGCCTGGGATGACATGCTGGACAAGCCACGCTGCTTCGCAAGGGCGGCTTGCACCTGTCACCCTAGGCTTCGGATATTGGCAAAGGCTCTGCCACCCCCATAGTGCCTTTTTAGGCAAAGCTCAAATTCTAAACCTACCACCCTAGAACACAAAAAGTAAAAACTAAGGGTAATGCTGCTCAATGCCAGAAGTCTCAATCTCAAGATGCACTTTTCACTGAGGCCCTTCTCAGTATGGAGAACATCGATGTCTGTGCTGTGACAGAAACCTGGTTCAAGGCTCCTGAGAGCACCCCAGCACTAGCAGGTTTCACCTCATATCATGCGTTCCGGCCCCAAAATCCGGACAACACCAAGAAAGGAGGGTGTCCATATTCATAAAGGACACCCACACCTCAAGGTTGGTGGCAACGCACGATGCATCGGAGACCATCCAGGTGCAATTAACCATAGGCAAGACTGCTCTGCAATTTGTAGCATGTTACAGGCCACCCTCTCAAACTCAGGAACCTCATGGCCTTCCTGAAAACAATGGAGAGGATAAATGTATCTCCAAACACCATCATACTAGGTGACTTCAACTACCCTAATATAGACTGGGAACACTACTCAAGCCCAAACACTCTAGCCCAAAGGTTCCTGGAGTTCATAAACTCAAATGCCATGGAACAACTAGTCACCATCCCCACAAGAGGAGAAAACATACTTTATCTCATCATCACGAACATGGGATCACAATGTTCAACACCGGAAGTATACCCCTCACTGGTGAGATCAGATCATAAACTAATCTCGCTGGAGGTCCTCATCCCGCCCCCACCTGAAATAAAAAAGACCACAGTGAAAAACTTCTCAAAAGCCGACTTCACACTTCTAAAACTAGTGTGGTCTCCTTTAAGGCCCCTGAGCCAGTGGTAAACATTACTCAAACCGCTGAATCACTTACAAATGCCTTCTACCAGCACCTACAGGACTGCATGGATCAGGCAATCCCAAACAAAACTAAGACTCTTTGTACCAAAGGCAAGCGTCCAGTCTGGTGGACCCCAGCCATAAACAAGCTCTACAACAAAAGGAGGAAGCTACTACAAGATAGAGCAAAGTCCTTGAAAGGTAAGACACCTTTGATCATTATAAGTAAAAAACTAAGAGCTCTCATAAAATCATCCAAGGCAAATTTTGAGAGAAAAATCGCCAAGGACTCAAAAGACAATCATAAGGCCTTCTTTAGCTATGTTAGAAACCTAGGAGGAAACTCCCAGATATGCTCAGAATTAGTTCAAAATGATGTGAAGATTACTGAACCTACACACATTGCCAACATACTGGCTGACAGGTTCAGTGCAAACTTCTCCCCTCCCCAAAGGAGAGATATCTATACCATAGGATTGTAGCCCCCAAACATCTCCAACGCCCAGGTGAGAACTGCTCTCTCCAAAGCAAAAACACAGCATCCATGGGACGGATGGTGTCCCCGGCTGTGTGCTCCATGAACTCAATGAGGAATTAAACCCGCAGTTAGGACAGCTGTTTAATCTTAGCCTCACCTCAGGATACGTGCCCAAGGAGTGGCGACGGCGACTGTGGTCCCACTTCACAAGGCGGTGCCTCCACTGACCCTGGAAATTACCATCCCATTAGCTTGACAAGCCTTATCTGCAAAGCCATGGAGAGGATCATAATGGAACTCATAAATAAAGACATAGGGAACTTGCAGACTTTGGATCCAACCCAGTTTGGCTTTGTCAAAGGCAGATCATGCCTTTTAAACTTGGTTGACTTTTTCGAGACAGTCACCAAGGCCATTGATGAGGGAAAGGCAGTCCATACAGCCTACCTTGACCTGGCAAAGGCCTTCGACACAATACCCCACTCAGGTATCATCGAAAAACTCATCAGCTTGAATGTAAACCCATACATCACAAGATGGGTTGCAAACTGGCTAAGTGACAGAACCCACAGGGTCAGAGTTGCTGGAGCCATGTCAGACTCAAAGCCTGTCACAAGTGGTGTCCCACAGGGCTCAGTCCTGGGTCCATTCTTGTTCGGCATCTACTCTTCTGAAATACAAGCAAATACAGGAGGGTTATGGCTGACAAAGTTTGCAGATGACTGCAAACTGGGCGCCATAGTCGAAAACACATCTGACACAGATATCCTTCAGAAGGGCCTCACAGAAATGGATAACTGGTGCCAGAGCCATGGCCTAAAGTTAAATGCCAAGAAATGCATAGTCATACCCTTCGGGAAAAACAAGGTTACCCCTAGCTACCATATAGGTGGCAATCCACTGAGCACAGAAGAAGTCATCAAGGATCTGGGGACCCAGGTTGACAGTAGCCTTTCGTTTGACACTCATGTTGCTAAAGTAGTTAGGAAAACCTTCTACATTGCCCACCTGATCATGAAGGGATTCACATCTAGATCAAGGGAGGTCATCGTCCCCTGTACTCATCACTCATTAGACCTATGATTGAGTACAATGCCCCATTCGAATGTATCTGACCCGACACCTGCAGCAGCTGGAAAGGCCCCAAAGTTCCTCACCAAAAGGATAAAGGATCTCAAAATATGTCTTATGCTGCCCGACTGAAAGAACTCCAGCTCTATTCAGTCTCATACCGCTTGCTCAGAGGTGACCTGTGCCTGACATATAAGGCCATGTCAAACCCTGATTTGATGAATATGCTTCACCTCAAAAATCTAGATCCCTCAGAACCACAAGGGCGGAGACTTAAACCTTGACACGGTTATTAATAGAACATGCTGGAGGGACAGATTCATCACCCAGAGACTCCCTATGCTGTGGAACAAAATCCCGGTACATGTGAGGCAGAGCACCTCGCTGGCCTTGTTCAAGAGGAATCTTGACCAATGGATGGGGGATCGCAGATATACCCCAGGGATTACTTCAGTGTCACTGCTTGACAGAGGCACAGCAAAATAATAGGCATAGTTTTATTCAAACTAAAGGGGTGGCGAAAGCCAAATAACTATGGGCTAGGCTTATAAATGCCCTTGGGCAGATAGCCTAGTATGAACCTATGAACCTATGAACCTATGCAAAGACCTTGGCAATTTGCGGAAACACATAGCATGATTTTCTAACTACTTTGTGAATGTGTTTCTGGAAGTAGAGATGACTATCCACATGTGTCCATAGATCCCTTATTATTACCTCCATAGTTAGGGTGTTGGCACCTATGTGGTATTTGTATGACTGTAGCTCGAGGCCATAATTTTGACACCACATCTGTCTGACTGAGACCCTTTTTAAGGATGTCTCTGTTGTCCCAAACATCGATTATGACAACCTTTTTGCAGTCATTCACAAACTTTGCTAAACATAGCCCTTGTGTGTTTGGCTGTATTTCTGAAAAGTATACACCAAATAGAAGGGGTCCCAGGACTGAGCCATGGGGGACAGCAGTTGTTACCAGCTTGAACAGGAGACCACAATTCTTACCTTGTGGGATCTATCTGTGCCCCAGTTGGCAATCCATCAGATGACATACGTGTTTATGCACAGGTTGCTGATTTTGTGGATAGGACATGTGTGTGGGATGTTGAAAAAGGGCTTTTCAAGGTCTATGTAGGCTGTGTGGAGCTCATTTCATTGATGTATGTCCTTGGTGACTGCCTTGAAAACTGTCTAGCAGGTTTAAGAACCATAATCTGTCCCTGACCAAACAAAAATGAGTAGGGTTGGGTGTTTGTAGGCTCCCACTAGATCTGTTTATGAGTTCCATAATGATGGACTCCATGGCCTTGCCGATCAGGCTTATTAGGCTTATAAGACTATAGTCCCCATGTTCTGTTGTGCACCAACACTTGTGGAGTGTGCTAAACGTTGCTATAACGCATTCAACAGTTTCATATCCT
This sequence comes from Protopterus annectens, assembly GCF_019279795.1. Classification (NCBI taxonomy): domain Eukaryota; kingdom Metazoa; phylum Chordata; order Ceratodontiformes; family Protopteridae; genus Protopterus; species Protopterus annectens. The sequence continues at coordinate 176,324,728 of NC_056744.1, forward strand.
GTACAGAGGGTGAGTCTCATCAAACTGTTCAGGTGCCAGGTCTGTTTGTTTTGGAGTTCACATATGACACAGCCAGGGAAACCATGTCATCCCATAGACGCCGTGTTTTTAGGTTTAGATAAGCTGTTTAACCATTGTATATGTGATTTCTGGATTTTCACAATCTCCAGGTATGGTAATGGGCCCTTTTGTCAGTGAGAGGGGGGTAAATATGTATGAACCTGTCTGACAAGATGTTGGCAATGTCAGTCATGTACATGTATTCATTTACACTTTGTACTGACTCAGAACATATATGAGTTTACATTGATATTTTTGACAGAGCGAAAGAAAGCTTCATGGTTCTCTATGGACTCTTTGGCAATATTTTTGCCAGAACATGGTTTAGATAATGTTAGGAGTGCTCATTGTTTCTTGATGATACTGATCGGAGATTTATTGATCTTCTTTGCATTTTCACTTTCTTTGAACAACTTAAGTATTTGTAGTACATTGTTTGATTATGACAGGGGTCCAATATATTATATGGGTCTGTTTTCATATCACTGTGTGTGCAAGACATGATTGGTGAATAGTGACAAGTGTCTGGCATAAGAACTGCAACTGTCAGATATGTGTGGCCCACTGCTGTACTCAGACATGGCCTAAGTGTTTGAGCATGCCCAGTATGACCTTTCAGTATGTTGTTGATTAACATTTGCTTCATTTGTTTAAGTGTGTGAGCATGCCCAGTATGACCTTTCAGTATGTTGTTGACTGACATTTGCTTCGTGTGTGAGCATGCCCAGTATGACCTTTCAGTATGTTGTTGACTGACATTTGTTTCGTTTGTTTGTGTGTGAACATGCCCAGTATGACCTTTCAGTATGTTGTTGACTGACATTTGCTTCATTTGTTTTTGTGTGAGCATGCCCAATATGACCTTTCAGTATGTTGCTGACTGAAATTTGCTAAATTTGTTTAAGTGTGTGAGCATGCCCACTATGGGCATATATACAATATGTGTGTGAAAAATCAATTTGGTTTTTACTTCTGGGCTCACTTTTGTGTTGTACATCGACAGGAAGCACACTGTGCCTGCAGGGCTTCCATGAGTGAATTTGCATAGACTTATCAACATTTCTACATACAGGGGGGACAGCTATTATTTGTACATTTCTACCGGGGGGGGTACCGGATTGTTACTGTGGGTGTACATAGGACGAGGGGTACACCTGACACTTATACACATTTGCTAGGCCTGCACTGCTATGTCAGGGACTCCATTTCAGTCTGTACTGTTGCCTATCGTACTGGCTTGAGGCATACCACTGTACTACAAACCTTAGCTTCCAATTACACGCATATTAGTTTGTGACTTCATAGCCTACCCAACCCACATCACACTGCCTGGCCTGTTGTTATCTGTCTGCATAGGCCTGGGGGGAGGTTACTCATATGCCTCTTCAGAGGGCATGATACAGCATTTGTTTGTGTTTGCATTTGTCTACAATTGTCTAGCTGACTGTGACTGTTAAGTATGTGACCCCCCCCCCAACTTGTATGTGGAGTGACTTAAGTTGTGTCTGTGTCAGTGACATGCTGTCATGGCTTAGTGGTTCAGTACTGTGACTATAGTGCACAGTATCCTGAGTTCGAGCTCTATCACTGCTTTTTATTTTCCTGCTGGGCAGACCTGACTGGTTAAGGAACAGTAAAGCAGGTATGAGCGTGTTTACCCGACTTTGCTCGACTTTGCCCGACTTTGCCCAACATTGCCCAACATTGCCCAGCATTGCCCGACATTGCCCGACGTTCCACTGGTTAGCGCGGTGTGCAGCTACACGCAATTGTATTTAGATATTCTCAATACTGGTAAAATTTACTTAGCAGTGCTTTATATTGCTTAAAATATAGACTCATGCCTCAGGTGGTGCTGCAGGGCTGCCTATGTTGGATGCACATATTACACTCCCTATACATGTTTGAAAACAGGTAGTGTCAAGTTTGGCCTCCCTTTTGCTGTATGTGCGAGTCAGAGAGAGAGGTGTCATTTCCAGGGTTCTTACTGAGTCAATGTATGTGCTATGCATTGCCTCTTTGCCAAGGCCAGGGCATACTGGGCATGCCTCCTTCTGCCTACTGGGGCAGGCTCAGGTTGTTCCTCCTCCAAGTCACGCTGTGCCTGTGCAGGCCTTGGCAATGGTGGGGGGATGTTTGGACCTGCCCCATGTTGTTCCTGCTGCAGCTGTTTCTGCAGGATCATATTGTGTAGCATGGCACATACCATGACAATTTGGGTACATGTAGTTGGTGAGTACTGCAAGGCTCCACCAGATGTGTCCAGGCACCGGAACCGTTGCTTGAGCATCCCAAACACACACTCAGTTATGTTTCTTGTTTGTTCGTGTGCCTCATTATGGAGTTCTTGTTCAGGTGTGTGTGCATTTCTGATGGGTGTCATCAGCCACGGCTCCAGTGCGTATCCAGCAACCCTCACTAGGTGACCATCAGGGATGTCCCCATTGGCAAATCTCTGGTACAGCTTCGTCAGATGCCAGTTGTGGGAATCATGATAACTTCCAGGGCAGCCAGCACACACGTTCATTATTATGCCCTGAACATCACACACAACTTGGCAGTTGATGGAGGGGAAGCCCTTGCGGTTGATGTAGACCCTACCCTGCTCACTGGATGGAGCTTTGATGTGTATGTGCATGCAGTCTATTGCACCCACTACCTCAGGGTATTCTGCTATTTGGTGGAAAAGATGCATATTGCTGGCCAATGCCTCACGGAAATTGGAGAAATATACGTGCTCACTGACATGTGCTGAAATGGCATCCAGGAACTGGTCCAGTACCCTGGATGATGATGCCTGTGAAATCCCAATCATATCACCAGTTGGTCTTTGGAAGGTACCTGTAGCTAGTATTCTTAGGCCAACACATATCTTGGTATCCACTGGGATGGGTTCCCCTCTGTTGGTTCTGTGTGTGAGGCATGGATGGCACAGCTCAACAATTTGCTGCAGGAGGTCTCTGTCCACCCTATAGTGCTCCACTATCTCCAGCTCATGTAGCCCCTGGTAGGTTACCCTGGGTCTGTACAATCTTCTCCATCTTCTCACTGTGGGTTGCTCAGCAGCATTCACAACATCACCACCCTCAGCACCTTGCACATGTTGGTTTATGATAGCAAGAGCAGCCCCTAACATTTTGTCTGACTTTAAAGTTTTTAAGTTTTCCCTCTTTGTATACTGCAGTGTTGCAGAGTTCTTGGAAAAAAACAGGGAAGAATGCTGATTGCAGAGTTTAAAGTGCTGGGCTGGGCTGGGCTAGTCTGCTACCTGTGTAATTAGCCAATTCTGATATATTTCACCTGGCAGCTCTGCCAGTTCTCCTTGGTTAACTTCCTACTACTTCTTTTCCTTCCTTTCCCTTTCTGTTTCCGCCCAGGGCAGCACCGCACAAACGAGCGCACACAAGCGCATATGCGCACACACGCTGTCTGCACATTTGCAAGAAATTTCAGATATATTCACGGCGTGCATCTTTGGTTTCTGGTTTTCAAAAGGGACAACTGTAGACTTGCCTCTTGCAATCCTGAGCAACTCAGGGCAAACACAAGACACTGTGCTCCAATAAGCTTACAGCCTTTCTGACACAAACCCCCCATGATGTTACCTATATTCTACTCTACTACTTTCCTACAACTACACTTACACTCTTGGGACATGGCTCACATGCTGGGGAAAATTGGGATTGACTATCCTTATCCTCATTTGCATAGGATTGCCTACTAATGCATGGTTACATCTCTCGCACTGAACTTTCCCCCCTTAGGAACCACTACTCAGTGGCCATGTTGTCTTCAGCCTGTCATTCACCTGCATGGCAGGATAAGCTTTTTAGTGAAAATGGCTATTTTTGGCTATTTTAAATTATATTCTGTTTTTTTAAAGCGCCACACGTTTGCGAGGTGCTGTGTTATGCTTAAACATCGGAGATCGGGGGAAAAATATTTTAATAATTTTAAATATTTATAAATGCCAATGGCCTTAGATTTGGCCATTGGCATGCTTCCTCAACTGTATGCATCCTTTATTTGGAGCTGTCATAGCTCTGTTTAGCTATTTGCAGAACGGTACTCCATTACCAACCGAGTACATTTCTGCAGATAACACTAATCTTCCACGAACAGGTTAGTGTTTCCTGGATTGCAAATTTACCTAATTTGCATAGCTTTCAGCAGCAAATGAGGTAATTTGTATACCATGACGCTATCCTTGCAAGAGTAGCTTTAGCAGCTCTCGTGCATGCCCCTTCTGGCTGCACCTGGATCGCACGGCAGACATATTGCCTCCATGAGCTCCTACACTCTTCTTGCACTCTGTGCAAGCTTTCATAAATCCGGCGCACTACCTTTAAAGTTGCACCAACTCAGATAGAAAAGGATACACTTTTCTTAACGCAAACTTTGAGGTAGTATATTTTGAGATAAGGGTATGTGGACAGAGCCCTCACATCACTGCGTACATATATAAAGAGACAACAAAGACCCTACCCTACAAAACAACAAACTGGTATAAGTGGTGTTAGCATCACTATTGCCACTTTTAGTCTGTGGAGGTTTGGACATTTTTAACACGATTAACATTTATAAATCCATTATGTGAAGCATACAGGGTGTAGCCATAAATTCATATTTGCCACTCAGACCTCATTTTGCTGCCCCCCCCACTGCCCACCAATCAGTTAAATAAATGTACTTAATCATCAAAATGTTGCCCCTATACACTTCAGAAAGGGGTACACTGTTTTCAGCCATTGCCACTTATAAGCATAAAAAAGACTATTTTAAGACATGCACTCCTATCATGTAAGCATGTTTTGTCTAATTCAGTACAACAGACACAAATTTAGATAGTTCTGAAAGTTACCTGTTGTTACACATATTCCCCTGGGTTCTACATGCCTTGCACAGTGTACAGGATTAGTGCAGGAGCTGTAGCAGGCAATATGTCTGCCATGTGATCCAGGAACAGTCTGCTGGGGAGTGCACGAGTGCTCCTGCACTAGTCCTGCATGGTCTAAGCCCCTGTATGCAAATCACCCAATTTTCAGGATGGGCAGAGACCTCCTACAGCAAATTGTTGAGCTGTGCTGGCCACACCTGACACACAGAACTAACAGAAGGGAACCCATCCCAGTGGATACCAAGGTATGTGTTGGCCTAAGAATACTAGCTACAGGTACCTTCCAAAGGCCAACTGGGGATATCATGGGGATTTCACAGGACTCAGCATCCAGGGTACTCCACCAGTTCCTGGATGCCATGTCAGCACATGTAGGTGAGCAGGTATATTTCCCCAACACCCGTGAGGTGTGGGCCAGCAATATGCAACGTTCCACCAAATAGCGGAATACACTGAGTTAGTGGGTGCTATAGACTGCACACACATATGCATCAAAGCAGCACCCAGTGGGTGGGATAGGGTCTACATCAATCGCAAGGGCTTCCCCTCCATCAACTGCCAGGTCATGTGTGATGCCCAGGGCATAATAATGAATGTGTGTGCTGGCTGCCCTGGAAGCTATCATGATTCCCACATCTGTCATCTGATGCAGCTGTACCAGAGATTTGCCAATGGAGACATCCCTCATGGTCACCTAGTGGGGGATGCTGGATATGCACTGGAACCGCGGCTGATGACACCCATCAGAAATGCACACACACCTGAACTAGAACTCCATAATGAGGCACACGCACTCGAACAAGAACTCCATAATAAGGTGCACGCACAGACCAGAATTATGGTAGAGCATGTGTTTTGGATGTCACGGTTCCGGTGCCTGGACACATCCGGTGTAGCTTTGCAGTACTCACCAGCTACATGCTAACAGCCAGCAGGACAAGTGTAGACAAACACAAACAAAGGCTGTGCTATGGCCTCTGAATGATATCTATGGGTAACCTCCCCCCAGGCCTACACAGACAGACTACAGCAGGTCAGGCAATGGGATGTTAGTTCTGAAGGGTAGGAAGTCAGAAAGTAATATGTAGGTAAATCAAAGCTAAGATCTGTAGTACTCTAGTATGCCTCTAGTCAGCATGATAGGTTAGAATACAGAATGAAATGGAGTACCTGACATACCAGTACAGTCATAGAAAAGGTGTACAAGTGTCAGGTGTGCCCCCCCTCCCTATGTAGTAATATAATAACAGTCAGGTATGCCCCCCCAATCCTGTGTAGAAATGTAGAAATAGTCAGGTGTGCCCCCCATCCTATGTAGAAATGTAGCAACAATCAGGTATGCCAACCCCAATCCTGTGTATAAATGTAGAAATAGTCAGGTGTGCCTCCCCATCCTACATAGAAATGTAGTAATGGTCAGGTGTGCCCCCCCAATCCTGTGTATAAATGTAGAAATAGTCAGGTGTGCCCCCCATCCTACGTAGAAATGTAGTAACAGTCAGGTGTGCCCCCCCAATCCTGTATAGAAATGAAGAAATAGTCAGGTGTGCCCCCATCCAATGTAAAATGTAGTAACAGTCAGGTGTTCTCCCCCAATCTTGTGTAGAAATGTAGAAATAGTCATGTGTGCCCCTCCATCCTATGTAGAAATGCAGTAACAGTCAGGTGTGCCACCCAATCCTACATAGAAATGTAGAAATAGTCAGATGCCCCCCCCAATACTGCATAGGAATGAATAAAGAGTCAGGTGTGCTCCCCCAACCATACTTAATTATATAGTAATGGTCTGGTGTGCCCCCCCAATGTGATGTGCACACATCATAACAGTCAGGTGTGTCCCCCACAGCACTATGTGGAAATGTAGTAACATGTATGTGTAAGTCTAATACCAGTGGAGCACTGATGCACAGAGGTGGCCAAGGTAGCAGGATAGGTTGTAGCATCTGCACAATATGCAGGTATGTGTGTGTTAGGTTGGTGTGTGTCCCATATTGTGTGAGAGGGGTTGGTATGTATGTATGTATGGCCTGGTGGCCATTGCCTACTACTGCTGATGACAGGGGCAAGTCCTCACAACTGCAGTGCCATACACAATATCCATCAGTATAACACAAGCTAGCAGTAAACCATAGCAAATGTATGGTGGTAATATGTGTCACCATCTGAAAGACTGACATGGCATGGCTGTTGGTCTACATATGCAAGAAGTACACAGGGGAAAGTACCCCAGACATACAGTAAATATTGTGTCACTGTGAAATGGACACACCCTTGGAAATGTAATACAGGTATGCATCATATTATTTGGTCCTGTAGTAGGGGCTATTGGTGTTGTCTGCCAAAGCACTTGCAGATCACAAAGGAGGTAGGACTGATGTATTGGGAAACAGCTGATGTACCTGCACATGCAAGCCTAACTGAAATGCCCAATGCATATCTGTGTGCCAGATGCAAGTAGTGTCCATAGCATACATGCACCCAACTCATGCAAACACCACTCACAGGCACCTCTCTGGTCATATCCCTGTTGTGGGCAATGGGTACAGTAAGACCCCCCCCTGTATATGGGAATAGCAGAAGACTGCAGAATGCAGTGCAGGTGTCTCATGCAGGTGTGCCCCTAGTGGTAGGTAGTACCCTGCCAGCAGCCACACCACTTGAGCAAGACTGTTAGGAGGTATTGGCATGAACAACTATCACACCTACCCTGCCACCCCAGGGGAATATACTGTATGCTGGTCTGGGACTGTAGGACTGACAGAATGCAGCAACCTGCCACATCTGGCATGCAACATCTAATGCCTCATAGGCATCTGCCAAAGGCCTGTGTCTCACACGTACTGCCAATGCATGTTATGTCATGGACACCCAAATAACAACATAACACACTCCACATAAGCCATATGCAAGGCAATGTGGACAAACCACAGTAACATGTCCACCATATCCCACTGCATGAACTGTGGACCAACAGCAACACACACCTGTGATGGGGCAATACCCTTAGGAAAAGTATCAGAGAATGTATGCATACTGTACAGAAGAGGTTAGGAGGACATGGGCAGCATGGAATGTGTAGGGTCTGACACCAAGCTGTGTGCATACACTATCCCTGGCTGCAAACACATACGTGGGTGGCTACACACCTGCCCGTACACCACAGTAGGGTAAATGTCCAGACCCATGGCCCCTGCCCCTGGCTGACCTGAGCGAATCTGTACAGCTGTGAGGCATTGCCACAGTAATATAAGCCCATGCTGTCATGCTGATGGATGTACAAGTATGTGATCCTCTGCCAGTACTGTACCAAAGTGCTGAACCGGATACACAAACCCAGCACCAAATGTCTGCAGCTTCCCCTCCAGAATTGCATAACTTACCATGACCACGTAGGTATCTGCCCACAATACCAGACACAGCCGCAGTCATCCGTGTCCCCCAAGAAATCCCTGTGAGCAAGAAAGTCCACCTGACAGTACATGATGACAGAAAGCATCACTGTGTATAACAGTACATGTCTTAATATCCCTGCTAATAGCAGTACCATGTAGCTGAAACAGCACAGACACATCACCTAGAGTGCACACTATCCCCTGCACAGTTTGTCCCCATATTGCCAAATGATTGATGGATACCCTACAGAAACAGTATGCAACCTGTAGATGTACAACACAAAAATCTGCACTGCAGTACAAACTACCTGGACTTGAGCCACACATTCAGTACAGATGGGCATACTCGGCATACTCACACACTTAGAGAAACAAAGGCAATGTCAGTCAGCAATATACTGAAAGGACATACTGGGCATGTTCACACACTTAAACAAATGAAGGCCATGTCTGCAAACACCAGTGGACCAGACATATCTGGCAGTCGCAGATGTTAGTGCAGACACTCCTCAGTATGCACCACTCATGCTTTACACACACAGTGGATAGGAGTACAGACAGATATCTAAGGAAAACACACTAATAAGCCAAAGGTAGATATACATAGATGTGTGGAAGAGGGTGACTGTGACAAGGAACCATCCAGGCCTGTCCCACTCAGTACACAGCCAAAGGGCCGCAACCACATGAGGTTCAGATGTCACTCACTGTAGATACTAGTCAGTGGTATCTGTCAACATTACAGACTATGTGGTGCAAGTGCTAGCTGTGCAACATGACTGTACAAGGAAGTAGTCATCTAGCAGCTGTATACATGTACCTGTGAAATATGACCCTGTGTGTGCCCGCATGTGGTGTGTCATCCTCTAGATGAATGGGTTATGGCCCATGCACACACACTACCCCCCATAGCCCTACTATAACAAGCCTGCTGAGGTCATCCACTGTGAAATACACCTTTGGGAGAAATGTAGCCCAGTAATCTCTGTGGTGCGCCCTATGACTGCATACTGCTGTAGTGCGATAAACTAGTTAGGTAAGAGTTCCCATCCCAGACATGGCAATGTGTGTGTGTGTGTGTGTGTGTGTGTGTGTGTGTGTGTGTGTGTGTGTGTGTGTGTGTGTGTGTGTGTGTGTGTGTGTGTCTGTGTAGACAGCAATGCTTTTTAGGGTAGTCACTCTCCCTACAATTCAAATGCTCTACTTTGGTTAGGCTGCTGATGTCATCCACCTAGAAATACACCTCTGGGAAGGTTGTAGCCCAGTAGTCTTTGTAGTGCATCCCATAACTGCATACTGCTGTAGTGTGATACAATAGTTAGGTAGGAGTTCTAATCCCAGACTTGGCAAGTAAGTGTGTGTGTGTGTGTGTGTGTGTGTGTGTGTGTGTGTGTGTGTGTGTGTGTGTGTGTGTGTGTGTGTTTGTGTGTGTGTGTGTGTGCGTGTAGACAGCAATTCCTTTTAGGCTACTCACACTCCCTACAATTCAAATGCCCTACTTTGTCAAGGCTGCTGATGTCATCCATAGAAATACACCTCTGGGAAGGTTGTATCCCTGTAATCTATGCAGCACATCCCATAACTGTGTACGGCTGTAGTGTGATAGAATAGTTAGATATGAGTTCCAATCCCAGACTTGGCAAGTATGTATGTGTCTGTCCCAGTCTGTAGAGAGAGCAATTCCTTTCAGGCTACTCACACTGCCTACAGTTCGAATGCCCTACTTTGGCAAGGCTGCTGATGTCATCCACCTAGAAATACACCTCTGGGAAGGTTGTAGCCCAGTAATCTCCATAGCATCTTCCATAACTGTGTACAGCTGTAGTGTGATAAAATAGTTAGGTAGGAGTTCTAATACCAGACTTGGCAATTGTGTGTGTGTGTGTGTGTGTGTGTGTGTGTGTGTGTGTGTGTGTGTGTGTGTGTGTGTGTGTGTGTGTGTGTGTAGACAGCAATGCATTTTAGGCTAGTCACACTCAGTACAATTCAAATTAACTACTTTGGCAATCCTGATGATGTCATTCACTGTGATATACACCTTTGGGGAAGGGGTACTCCAACAAACCCCATGGGGCGTCCTATAACAGCGTCATGCTGAAGTGTGATATAAAACTCTGGTAGGAGTTTTATTCCCACAAATGGCAGTTGTGGATGTTTTGTGTGTGTTTCTATGTCTGTGTAGGGAGCAATGCATTTTAGGCTAGGCACACTCAATACAATTCGAATGCCCTATTTTGGCAACCCTGCTGATGTCCTTCACTATAAAATACACCTTTGGGGAAGGGATACTCCATCAATCCCTGTCGTGCATCATATAACAGCATCATGCTATAGTGTGATATAGAACTCTGGTGGGATTCTATTCCCACACATGGCAGTTGTGGATGTTTTGTGTGTGTTTCTATGTATGTGTAGGGAGCAATGCATTTTAGGCTAGTCACACTCAATACAATTCAAATGCCCTACTTTGGCAACCCTGCTGATGTCCTTCACTGTAAAATACACCTTTGGAGAAGGGGCACTCCAACAATCCCTGTGGGGCATCCTATAAAAGTGTCATGCTGAAGTGTAATATAGAACTCTGGTAGGGGTTCTACTCCCACAAATGGCAGTTGTGGATGTTTTGTGTGTGTTTCTATGTCACTGTAGGGAGCAATGCATTTTAGGCTAGTCATACTCAGTACAATTCAAATACTCTACTTTGGCAATCCTGCTGATGTCATTCACTGTGAAATACACCTTTGGGGAAGGGGCACTCTAGCAATCCCTGTGGTGTGTCCTATAACATCATCATGCTGTAGTGTGATACAGAACTCTGGTAGGGGTTCTATTCCCACACATGGCAATTGTGGATGTTTTGTGTGTGTTTCTATGTCTGTGTAGGGAGCAATGGATTTTAGGCTAGTCACACTCAGTACAATTCAAATGCCCTACTTTGGTAATCCTGCTGATGTCATTCACTGTGAAATACACCTTTGGGAAAAAAGTAATCCAGTAATCTCCTTGGTGCATCCCATAACGGTGTAGTGCTGTAGTATAATATATTAGTTAGGTAGGAGTACTAATCCCAGACATGACAGGTATGTGTGTGTGTATGTGCGTGTGTCTGTGTTTGTCCTACTTATCCTGTGTGGAGGTGGTTGTAAGTGTGTAACTACTGGACTTAATGTGGAGTGGTTTTGTAAACTTCTTATATGGTGGGCCAAGTATATATCACAATGTCCACCATGCAGGGATAACAGATGTGAAATAGCTAAGAGGCTGGGGTGCAAATCCATACCCCTAAATGTGACATCAATGCCAGCTGAACAATGTTAGCAAACCTTGTATTACCCAAGGAACACTCTCAACCCATATCTCATACATACACACACACACACACACACACACACACACACATACACACACACACACACACACACACACACACACACACACACACACACACACACACACACACACACACACACACACACACACAGACAAACACACAGACACACACAAATGCATACACACACACACTCACACACGCACACACAGACACACACACACACACACACACACACACACACACACACACATACGCAAACACACACTTGCTTAGGCAACAGCCGCTATGTTGGTAGTACCTGCATATTGCCCACTGATAGTAACCATGGTGTGATTACAGTGGGCTACAGAGGGCATGGCACCCTGTCCATCAGTCCAACAGGCATATACATGCAGACAGTGTACCTCCCCAATGTTCCCCACTGGACAGCTGCAACACCTGTGATGCCATCAAATGTGACTCATAAAGGACATACCATGCCTGAAACACAAGCTCTGTATGGACAGATGCCACTGACACCAGGGAATACCAGTATCATGCTACCAATGTAGGTGCAGGGTCAACCTGCTGTCCATTAACAGTTCTCGCCCCATGAGACCAGGACTTGCCATCTGATGATAATCTGTGTACACAGCATTGGCCAGACACCCCAGGTACAGTTCCACATGCCACTGTACATGCATGTGGGAGGTGTGCACATCCCAGACACTGTCCATATAATTGGCTAAGGAACACATACATGGCAAGCAATGCACAGCATAGGCCACACGCAATAGTCACCCAGGTGACTGGATGTTGAATATAATACCCACCTGCGTGGGCAACTCCAGACTCTATATCCCTGAGCCAGATTGCAGACCATAGTTATGTGGCCTGATGTGAAGGTATACCCATCACCTAGCCTTGTATAGCCATCTGGCACTGTCGACCACAACACACCTGTAAAGCAGTGCACCCATGCATGTCAGTACTGGCACCCGTGTCTGTGTGTGTGGTGTATGATGCATATGACCACATTCACAATCACTAAAACCTCCCACTGGCATACTAAAGCATGCTGTCTGATGTAAGACACCTCCACATACCCTTTGCACATATAACCTTTGTATGACCCCTGTGGTGCATGTGATACCTGCACAGTACTGTGTTCTGGCAATCCCACTAGTGATGAGTTGTATTCCTGGCCCTGACAAGTGTGTCAATGTGTGTGTGTCCCTGTGAGAGTGTGGCTGCATTGACACTGACACCTGCTCATGCGGACAGGCACGTGTACTACACCTACCACATAGCTACCATATCCTTGTTGCAGATGTCACTCACCATCACATATATGTTCTGAGGGCTTCCCAACATGTAACCTATGTGGCACATTTAATAACTGCATGGACATGTGATAGCACTACATAGTCATCAGGGGTTTGATACCATGTACTGGTAGGTGTGTGACGCACACATGCTTATGTTTTACTCTCCCACCCCCCCCCCCGGCTTTTCTGTACCTGTGTCTGCCTCTCTCACTCCCTCTCTGGTGGATGTGGAAACTTACACCTGCATTGCTTAGGCAGCAGCATGTGTATTTTAACTGATGCTCAGGATCAGCTGATGACCTCTGCATGAATTACAGCCCTCCTCTAGATGATTGCATGTGGAACAGCTGTGGTAACATTCCCATAGACAATTGCATGGAAACACACACAAATATCTAGAAACATCATGTTGGTGTTGGGCCTTTCATTCCCTGTGAGCAGGAACTTGATCTTTTGCTTGGCAAACAGCATCTCAGATGGATAGGGTATTTACCTCTAACAACATACACTGTGGAAAAAGGCCAACACACAGGAGGGGGATGCGCCTGACCTGACTACAGACTGTGAGTGCTGCTTTAGTGCATTTGGAGTAATGCTGGTTTAACAGGGTGTGTGTGGATATGACTGTCCTACATGTTTTCATACCTGCCATGTCAGTGCTATGTTTATGAGGGAACACCCATCTGTAGGGTCATCTGCAGACTGGCCAGTGTGTGGTACCTTTTGTTTCAGGTGTTACCCACAGAGCACCTATCTGTGAACTGCAGAAGGTAGTGTGAGGATTGCAGTCTGTAGATGGTTGCAACAGTAAATGTATGAGGTTATCACAGCAGCATGTCAAGACTGGCCCTGTGTATGTGCTTTCAGCCACAACCCTGTCAACCTTTGTACATATATCATGCAGTAAGGGGTGCATATGTGCTGTACACATCATAATTAGTGACATCATAACTGATAACAAGCCAGTGAGATATCAGACTGCTACACATGTTATGTATAGTAGGGGTTATATTTGATGACATAACCTGGAAATTCTGTGGTTGTGTGTACAGTACTGAGGTCTGTGTACTTATCGTGATTGTCTGAAGTGTGTGTATTGTTAATATGTACCCTGGCCTGTGTACAGACAGTGGTAGATGTCATTGTACTTGGTCCTGTTCTATCTGATGTTACATGTTGCTCCACTGTATGTTACCCCATCGGTTGCCATGATTGTAGGGCCATACATGCACATGTCCCATACCACAGACAGTCCTTGGAGCACACTGTGTAGAGGTCCAGTATATGTAGGGTTAGTGTGTGAGTGGCGCATATGAGGCTGTTGTTGAACAGATAGTCCGTATACTGTAATAATACGCTAGCATACCATATGTGGTTGTGGCTGTGTTCACATTGGTTGTGGTTACGCACTTTCACACAGGTGTATGTTACTCTGTGCTATGGCATACCTGTAGAGCCTGCTATATATGCAGGTACATGTGCATTCACCCATAGGAAATGTAGGTCAGTGTTGAGCCAGTCTGCCTGTAGCCTGCACAGTGCTTCCTCAGGAAGTGTTAGGATGAAAACGCAAACGTGTATAAGCAGCATTCATTTTTTAATAAACTGTGATTTGTGATTACATATATAGATATGTTTTGTCTATTTAGATATTAATATATGCACACACATACATCTACATATTGAAATACATTTTCTGTACTGATGAATGACCGGGCTGGATGATATGTTTGTGAAAACATCAGAGTTATGTATATCTGACATGGCTTAGTGGTAAATCACTTTGGCTATGGTGTGCAGTGTCCTGAGTTTGAATCATGCAAAGGCTGTTTATTTTATTGCTGGGCAGAACAAGGGCCATTGGATACGGAGTGATTAAGGCAATTTTGAGCATAGGTTTGCGCAACAGTAAGCACTGCCAACCTCCAGATACATCTGCTTACAGAGAGTTAGCTTCAGAATTGCTTAACCTGTGTGCGCATTGCTTACCTTCATGCAAACGAGCTTAAGCTCGCTTACTAGTGCTTAAATATGCTTACTACTGCTTATTGGTGCTTAAACCTGCTTACTAGTGCTTTATTCACTTTGATACTAACATCTCACATGTGCATTTACTACAGTACTCCAGTTCATAAATATATGTTATTTAGTGGGTTATGCAACATAAATATTAGTCATAATGTGCTTTGCCATGGAAAATGGAATGTGCTGCAGTGGCACTTGAATTGGGAATGCCTGCTCGTAAGGCAAATGCATTGCCCACTACACTATTGCTATGCTGCTTAATTTGCATATATCTTCCTTGTTATCCTCTTCAGCCATTTAAGCTGCATTAACCGTAGCTAAGCGATGGGCACACCCATGCACCTACAGATAGCATTAAACAGATTTTTAATATAATAAAGTGTTTGTTCATTTTATTTCTGTACAATTTTGCTGTTGTACACAAGGGGGACTGTAGGTGGGGATATGCGAACACCAATAAGTGGTCTCGTTCATTTCTTACCCCTTTCTGCTGTTCTTCATTGCAGGTGTGGGGGTGTATATTCTTAGATCTCTGCTCTCAGACATGCCCCCTGCACACTTATAAGCTCCGTGTAAGATTAGGAGCTCAGGCAGTGCTTCTCATTACTATGCATGGCGCGCTGCCGTCCTGCTCCTAAAGGGACACCTCCTTGCAGGACCAAGCTAGTCCTGCATGGAGGAATAGTAAATCCGGGGGATTAAGTTTCCAGAAAAATGTTTGGAAAATGTACTTATTTGAGTATACTGAGTATGCCTTGCTACAGCCTTGCAAAAATACGTTAACTGTGACTGACAGGCCATCTGCCTGAAATAATGGATTTGCACATGTTGTAGGGAAATCATTTATTATGAGTACTCATTAACTTCATTAGCTAACAAATATTCATAAAATGAGATTGCCTGTGATTGTCCATTAATTTTGTGAATTTCCCTGATATTTTGACTCATATTTTTGACCTGTCCCTTGAAAAATTTCTGATTTTTCTTATGTATTACAGCAATATTAAAATATGGCCCTTTATTTGGTCTTTGTCACACCTTCATTTTTGGCATTGTACCTGATTATTGCACAAAGAAGTTGAGATGTAGTGTTGTTGCTATATCACACAGAGGTTTTTAGCTGAAGTGCTGTGATAAAGCTCAATAAATCAGAATTTTTTTCCAGAACATCCCTGATTTGGTCTCATATTTTTCAGGCACTTTGACTTCTTCTGGTAAACTAATAGATAATACAGTTATTCCAGGCAGTACAAATAGCATGCATCTGATTGTTCAGAAATTGCATGTTCATATAAACCCTGTACTGCAATTAACTTTTAAGTGAATTTGAGTAATAAGTGTGCTCTCACACAAAAGCACTACAGCAAAAGAATCATCTATGATATATTTATATTGAAAAGACAACAATATGCCTAGAAGCATAATGTATGCCATTGCTACTGTCAGAAGTGGCTTGCTTTATGAATATTCATAGTTTACCCATGTAATGATCATGTCAACCAAAAAGTAAAAGGGGCACACAGGCAAACCAATTAGTAAAAACTACAAGAAAAAAACCTAGCCAAGCTAGAGTTTTTGCTCAGTGACACCTTACATTTCTTGTAATAGAGACGCATGGAATATATCCAAATGACCCCTTAAGGATGTCAAGTGTTTCACCTATATGGCTGCTGAATATCCATCACTTTTTAATTTTTCTTTTTAATTCTTTGTGAATAAATTCGTGACAATGAAGCCAAAGCCCACTAGTTGTGGACATGCATGTTTTGGCTTTATTATGACCTCATCAGCACAGCTTAAATGGACTGTTTGGCTATACTTTAGAAAAACAGGGTCTTTACTCCCAGCTGATGTCCATAACCATTAAGATTTCTGCAAAATATCTCAACTAACATCCCAATCAAAATTAAAAGGGTTACA
>NC_056744.1:176349159-176474159 GCF_019279795.1 Protopterus annectens
TATATGTTTAATGTTGTCGTCAGTAGTAGCTTTCTATGACTGTGTTTAGCCCCATTAGACAGTAAGCTGGCCATATAATAACCATCATCATATTGCAATTCACTGTACAAAAAATGAGATTTTTATTGCTTCCCTTCAAAACAAGCAGCTTTTGTGTTTGCTTAGTGACCCTTACAGTTGGCAGTGGCTGTAATATACCATATAGCTCTTTGCAGCTCAGAAACAGCCCCCCTGCTGAATCTGCTAGTGAGATGTTACTGCAATTCCATTAGGTCAATCGTGTGCAGCACTATAAAAGCAGTTTTGGTATTTTACTTGATTTAAGTAGTAGCCCTCATACAAGCTTAGCAATATGGCATAGACAGAGTGTGCTGTTCCTGTACAATTTGAAAGTGTATCATACTCAGCATTCAGCAACAAGCTTCTGAAAAAGAAGGAAGAAAGAGGAACAGTATTACTTTAATCAGTGTCCTCAAGTTACCAAAAGTAACATCTTCTTTGGAGAGACAATTACTGAGTCTCACTCATCCAGCTCAACCAAGAGACTTTATTTTTTCTTTTTGTTTAAGCAGAATATTGTCTTTATTATAAAAGTACATTAAGAATTCACAGATTTGTCACAGACAATGATCAAATACACATGCAATAACACAGAATGTACAACTGTTTTGGAATTGAGAGTAAAGTTTATTTTGTTGTTAAGTTTAATAAACATCTTCTGAAGAAGCTGTCAGTGCCACACATGTACTTCTAAGAGTAGATCTAGTGGATTTGCTATTACCTGACATGTCCCATGGTATATTAGCACTAGACAGTTTGGAATAAGCTCAAAAAGTCAGCTACAATTATAAGGCAAATAATACACATCTGGGGACAATGTGAACTATAGTTAAAAAATTGCAGCTGGCTGGGGTGCCTTCTGTGCGGAGTCTGCATGTCCTCCTTGTGGTCACGTGGGTTTCCTCCAGGTGCTCTAGTTTCCTCCCACATCCCAAAGACATGCTGTAGGTAGATTGGACACTCTAAATTGGCCCCAGGCGTGAGTGCGTGCATGTTTGTGCCTTCCGTGGAAGGTTGGGTGCCAGGCTGGCAACTCGACACCGTAAAAAAACTCTACTGCCAACCATGAGCAGGACAGGTGATTCCCTGTGGTGACCCCTAACCAGTAAAAAGCCAGAAGAAGAAGAAGTTAAAAAATTACAGAAAATTATATTCTCTTGTGTCATGCATGGGTTTAGTTGATACATTATTATCCTGGGTAACGATGCATGTATAAGCAAACAATTGAATTACATTTGCCAGATTTATGAAAGTCAAATGTGAATTTCTAGGCAGACTGGAGCCATAAAAAGAAATGTATTTGCTGAGGAAGGGCCTACTTTATGTCAGTAGATTACTACTGAAAGGATAACAGTTGATTTGCAATGGAAGGACTATGTCTCATTGAAGAATTATGGCAATTTAAAGAAATGCATCTGTGTGATATTATCTCATATAAATTAATGTCACACAAAAGTGAGAGGTGCTGCACATCTACATCATTTCTCAGAGTTGCAAAGGAATGCAATTTTCATTGCTTGATTTCCAATTCTACAACAATGAAATGACAAATTTAAAAAGCAATGGCATGCACATGGTGAGGCTGATGCAAAAGAAAAAACAAGAAAAATCCCAAAATGATCTCCATAGGTGTTAAGTTTCATCAATGGACAGTAAATAAGAAATGCCAATATAGCAGATGATAGTGAGAAACTTAAAATTACATGGGATTCCTTCTACACTATTGAAGTCAAATGGTACATAAAATGAGGATGCCCAACAATGTATCACAACTCATATCCTCTGAATAATATAAATTAAAGTACAAAATTGGAGATAGATAGATAGATAGATAGATAGATAGATAGATAGATAGATAGATAGATAGATAGATATTAAAAGGTCGTGGTACAGCAGAGAAGTATATCTGGCAGCCTAGGAGAAGCTTGAGATTCACTACTATGATTCACAGAACTGCAGAAAATGAAATGTGATTTAAGTATAACTCATGACAGTGATGTGCAAAATTTGCTGTTACACATTAAACAAAATTTTCAATGAGAGGAAAGCTTCCTGTGAGCCAACTGGAATTTCTAGGGAAATTTGTATGATATTTGAACATTAATGAATTTGGCCATAGGTTTACAGCTAAACACAGTCTTTTTATTATAGAATTTGTAGAATTTTTGTAACTAAACTTTTTAACGGATTACTTATGACTGCACCATTTTGGCTACTAATTGTCATCGTAAATTCATAATAGCAAACCTTTTATATTTCCAGCTTGTAGATGTTCACGTGATTTTTATTGATGAAGATGATATATTATGATCAATGTGTGATAGTAAGGGCTAAGCAGAGAACTTGGACTAAAGACTTAATGATCTTTTGAAATACAGGCAGATAAAACAAAATCATACAAGAGAGAGAAGAAACAGATTTATTCTTACCTATGGTATAACATTTTTCATGCTGAAAAGGACCATCAACAAATCCTGGCCCATACTTACTACTGATTGATTCCTTGCTTTCTTAATGGATGAACACTGTACATTTACTTATAGAAAAGGCCCTAGTTTAGGCTAAAAGTTTTCTCATTAAGACATAATTTTAGGATCAGGTTGCTGAACACATACATTTTGTAACAAACCATGTGGCTCTTATAGATGTAGTGCTTGTTTGTTTTATCATATATATATTTAAGACCAAACAAATTTTCTTCCAAGAAAACCAATAAAGTATTTAAATCAGGGAGATGGAGCTGTTTATCTGTACATATCAGAATATGTAATTTATTTGGCCACATGACAGTGTGGCACCTTTTATTTCAGGAAAACTTTGTGGCAGTTTGAAAAACAAGTCTCACAGCACTTAAAACATTTGCATTGTAATAGCACTAGAAGTGCTTTCATCAGACATAGGATCACTCAACTTCATATTCCATTCATGATTTTGATTAAATTACTTGTGGGCATAAATCTAAAAAGAAAATAACATTACACATGAAAATATCAATGGAGAAAGCTAATCTGGGGTCATCTTCTATTCACATATAAATTAAGTTTCATGAATAATTTAGAATTTGTTTACATGTCCAGTTGTCTCATATTTTTCTAATCATTGTTATTAAATGAATTTCTTTTACTTTTCCAATTCTCTAATTCTACAATTGAATAACTGCTACCCATTTCTGATATCTCTATATTGTCCACAACTCTGTATACACAATGCTTTACAGAAACCAGTGTATATGTTTCCTTATTCTCTCTCTGACAATCTGCCTATATGTAATGTTGGCTAAATGTTTATATGCAAATCCTTTTTTTGTTTTTTTTTTGTGTCGCAAAAACATATCTATAAGGGTTTGATATGTAGAATCATTCAAGATGCATTTTCCTATTGTATATGCCTTGTAATCGTTGACACTTCTATAACATTGCATAATACTGTGGAGCTGTTTTCCCTGGGGCTCTACTGAAAATGGACATATATCCAGTTAGACCAGCCCGGTCAACAAATGTAAAATAAAAATAAAAATAATATATATATATATATATATATATATATATATATATATATGTATATATATATATATATGTATATATATATATATGTATATATATATATATATATATTTGTGTGCGTGTGTGCGTGTGTGCGTGTGTGCTTGTGTGTGTGTGTGTGTGTAAGTATCAACCATGACTCTTTATCATGTATTCTTAATTAATTAACCCCCTGATTATGTATATTATAACACTGATTTTTTTTTGATTATGTACATTTTATGGGGGATATAATAATATAGTGATCTTTAAATTGTTCCAATTAACTACATGTGAACATTGAAATATGTTGGAATTATTTTTATTCATTTAGCACTATATAGAGGTTTCATATATTTCTCTATATATTTTCTGATAAACAGGATTAATGGTCTGCTGTTGAAAAGATATTTTATATGTGGTCTAAAATGTTTTTGCTTGCATTATTTTGTTATACAAGTATAATCCTGGCTGGATATTACTATGCACTGAAAAACATCTTCTAAAGAGTGAACACAAGTTTTCTGTGCTTTTGGTGGTGGCTTTATAAAAAGACATTTATTAGTTACCTATTAGGGGTGCTCTGTCTTCTTTGTTTTATATCTATCTCTTTACATATCTATCTAGAGATAGAAAGAGGGTGGGATGGGGGCCTAATGGTTAAGGTGTTTGCCTTACAAACACAAGGTGCAGGGTTTGAGTCTCACACGGGATAATTGGCTAAGCTTAAAATGGCTCACAAGGGCATTTAGCTTAGTACTAATCTATGAACCTATGAACCTATATATATATATATATATATATATATATATATATATATATATATATATATCTATGGAGAGAGAGAGAGAGAGAGAGAGATAGATATATGTTGGTTTGGTCAACAGTGAGTTAGGTCATCTGTTTAATCAACCACACTTAGGTGATTATAAAGATAGTCGACAGGTGTGTGGCAATTGGTAATCTCCAAACTCTGGACCCCACCCAGTTCAGGTTTGTAAAAGGCAGGTCATGTCTCCTAAACCTGACTGACTTCTTTGAAGCAGTCACCAAAGCCGTAGATGAGAGTAAGGTGGTTCACAAAAGCCTATCTAGATCTTGCCAAGGCTTTTGACACCATCCCCCACCCTTGAATTATAAATGAACTCACTAAACTAGGTATGAATCCCTATGTCACAAGATGGGTTGCCAGCTGGTTCACTGACAGAACCCACACTGTGAAAGTAGCAAACTCCAAATCCAACTTCAGACCAGTGACAAGTGGAGTACCACAGGATTCAGTCCTGGGTCATCTCCTGTTTATTATCTACTTCTCTGAAATACAGGCTAACATAGAAGGTCTTTGGCTAACAAAGTTTGCAGATGACTGAAAACTTGGAGCCATAACTGAAACTCCTAACGATGTTGACATCCTACAAAAGGGCCTCACTGAGACAGATGCCTGGTGTCAAAGCCATGGCCTCAAGCTCAATGCCAAAAAGTGCATTGTCATCCCCTTTGGTAAAAACTCTGTGCCCATGAACTACCACAAAGGCAGTTGTCTACTTAACACTGAAAGTGTGATAAGAGACCTTGGGACACAGGCGGACAGTAGTCTCTCCATTGATAATCACATCACCACAGTAGTCAGGAAATCCTTCTACGTGGCACACCTCATCACAAAACGTTTCTCATCCAGGAAAGAAGGGGTAATTGTTCATCTCTACTCATCACTCATTAGACCCATTATAGAGTATAACGCCCCTTTTGAGATGCACCTCACAAGACATCTAATACAATTGGAAAGGCTGCAGAAATACCTCAAAAAGAGGATTACCGGTCTCAAACAGATGCCGTACACAGACTGTCTCAAAAAATTCCAGCTTTACTCCATTGCATATCGTCTACTCAGAGGTGATCTCTGCCTAACACACAAAGCTATGTCAAACCCAGAGCTGTGGGACATGCTCCACTTAAAGAAATCCCAATCCCTCCGAGCTACATGCTCTAGGGACCAAAACCTTGTCACCACAATAAACAAAACATGCTGGAGGGATAGATTCCTGTCCCAGAGACATCCCATACTCTGGAACAAGCTACCTTTCTACATCAAACAAAGCTCCTCATTAGAACTCTTCAAGAAAAATCTTGATGATTGGATGGGAAATAGGAAATTCACCCCTTGGATCACTTCTGTGGCTCTGCTCGACAGGGGCACAGGAAAATAATTTTCAGGGGTGGCGAAAGCCAGGGTACCTTTTTGTTTAGGCTTATATAGACCCTAGGGCCAATAGCCTAGTACCTACCTATGAATCTATGAACCTATGAACATTGGGTGGTGTGGGTGGAGTATCCCCCTATATAGATTGGGTATATATTATTTTCTGTAAGGAGTTATTCATCTGACTTGTAAGAATCCATGTCTATAGTTTAAAACATTTAAAATAGGTGGGTGGCAATGCCCCCACACCCCCCAATGTGGGGGGCTGTTACCCCCACACACACCCTTATTACATATACCAACTCCAGGATCATACTACAGTGGGGAACAGGGCATATACCTGTTTAGATGAAATGAGTTTCAGTCAAATGAGTTTTCAGTGAAGTGAGCTTTCAGTGAATTGTGCTCAGGCAATTCATTTTAGTGAAATGAGGCTTCGACAAAATCAGTTTCAGTGAAATGTGTTTTCTATCGAACAAAGTAGACCCATATATATATATATATATATATATATATATATATATATATATATATATATATATATATATATATATATATATATATATTTATATATATATATATATATGTCCCCTTTGAAATGTCTAAGTACTGAACCATCGACTTTCAGTATCTCGAGATGAAAATAATGAAGGTGCAGTTATTCGAAACTGCACTTTAATGAACGTTAGCTTCCTATATCTGCTGTTGTTGTGGTGTGGTGTGCTTTGTCTTTAAGGTGCAGTGTGGTCTGGGATTTAGACATGGCAGATGGTGCATGGTTATGTATGGAGATTCAGGTAGGTTTTAACTCTTTAAGTGTTTTTGGTAGGGATTTATTATTTTTTATTTGTTTGGGAAGTTTTGGGAGTAGGTAGGGGTAGATAGGTGAGAGTGTGTGTGTGTGTGTGTGTGTGTGTGTGTGTGTGTGTGTGTGTGTGTGTGTGTGTGTGTGTGTTGAAGGTGGTGAGTTTTGTAAAAGTGTAGGATGTGTGTTTTTCATGTGTATGTTTGACAGTGTACAAAGCAAGTGTAGGGTGCTTAGTGGTAGGGTTTTTGTGTTTTTCATGGTAATGCAACCTCGGAGTTGGTATATGTAAGTAGTGGGGGTGTGCAGGGGGCTTGACCCCTGCTTATACATAGGTTATGTGGGTTTTGTTGTTGTGTGTGTTTTGTTGCTTTGTTACGGTGTAGGCAGAGAGGTGTTATTTGTGATTTTGTGATGGAGGAGACTATACTAAAAATCTGAATGTCACTAGCTGAAAATTCGGTTTTATGAACTTTCAGTATAGTGACATTCGTTTTTTTAACTTTTCATTCTAGTGCATTTGGTATTTCCACCTCGAGAAACTAAAAGTCAATCTTTCAGTATTTCGAGATTTGAAAATATATATATATATATATATATATATATATATATATATATATATATATATATATATATATATATATATATATATATATATATATATATATATATATATATATGTATGTATACACACACACACACACACACACACACACACACACACACACACACACACACACACACACACACACACTCACACACACACACACACACACACACACGCACATATATCTATCTACATATAAAAAAATGTATATATATATATATATATATATATATATATATATATATATATATATATAGAGAGAGAGAGAGAGAGAGAGATAGATACAGATAGATATAGATAAAGATATTTATATAGGCACACTCAAAATAAGCAGCACTCTGTAATGGCAAGTTCTGTTTTGTTGATATGCTTTGGTCTATAAAATACATGTTCATCAGGTGTACATAATCAACAAATTGTGGGGTTGGGAAACAATCCTTTCCCCAGTGGATTGTGCGGTCTCAGAATTAGTATAGATCATTAGCAAGGGGTCTGGGAGGGCTTCAGCTGGTGCAGTGGGCTTCTGCAAAAACAATGTTTTATTTTGCATGTTCTGAGATTGTGCTTTGATCATGTATGCTGTTATGTTTAAATTCATTTTTTTCAATTTTGACATGTTGACTTCAGTGACATTGATATTTGGTCATTAGAAACATTTTAAGTATTATACATCCCTCTGTCTCTCTCTCTTTCTCTCTCTCTCTCTCTCTCTATATATATATATATATATATTTATATAAATATATATATATATATATATATATATATATATATATGTATATATATATATATATATATATATATATGGGTCTACTTTAAAAGACCGAACCGACGATTCCCCGACACGCGGAAAACGAAGACCAAACGACCGACAGGTAAGTTTACCGACAGGGTGATTTGCCGACAGCGGAAAGACCGACAAGGTTAATGTGCAATCGCGACTCGGTAAGTGTGCGACAGTGACGGCGTTAGGAGTGGTGAGGTAAGTGTGCGATATTGTGGGATTTCGGGTTAGGCTGTGGGAAAGGTGAGTGTGTGTTAGTGTCGGAGTTAGGGTTCGTGTAAGGTAAGTGTGTGATAGTGAGGGACTGTAGTTTAGGGACGGGTTAAGTGAGTTAGGTTTAGGGTGCAGGTAGGTGAAGTGTGCGATAGTGTCGGAGCTTGGGCTAGGGGTGGGTTAAGTGAGTTAGGGTTAGGGTGCAGGTAGGTGAAGTGTGCGATAGTGTCGGACCTTGGGCTAGGGTGGGTTAAGTGAGTTAGGGTTAGGGTGCAGGTAGGTGAAGTGTGTGATAGTGTCGGACCTTGGGGTTAGGGGTGGGTTAAGTGAGTTAGGGTTAGGGTGCAGGTAGGGTGAGTGTGCGATAGTGTCGGACCTTAGGGTTAGGAGTTTGGGTTAGGGCTAGTGGGTATGCTATGTAGTGTGATGTGTTGTTTACGTCGTGTGTCGGTGTTATGGTGTTTGGTGTTTTGCGTTGTCGGTTTTGTGTGTTGTCGGTTATCTGGCGTCGGTGATTTTTGTGTCGGCTAAGTAGCGTGTCGGTCTTTCAACGTAGACCTATATATATATATATATATATATATATATAAATATACATATATATATATATGTGTGTGTATATTTATATAGATAGACATAGATAAATATATATATATATATATATATATATATATATATATATATATATATATATATATGTATATATATATATATATATATATATACACCACACATTTTATACACACACACACACACACACACATACCGCCACACCATATACATAGTTTCATGCATTCATTTGATCACTGGGTGAATGGGCTGGCCATGTGACCGTTACCACAACTACTCATCCCCATGGCAAAAAAAAAACAATAAATGCATCAACATTGTTACTATAAAATTCGCATAAGAAGCATAAACTTTAGTAATAAAAAGCATAATATTTACATTTTTATAATAAGCAAACTTAGGACATCTGCACACTAACAGTGTGTATCTTATATAACTGTTAGTGGAGGCAGACTGAGAAACAGTCTGTGCTGTGTGGGTGTGGTAAAGCAGTTGCACTGAATGCTGTAAAATAAATTAAATAAATATTTATAGCCATCTCCATATGGATGCAGTACAATTGCTCATACAAGTAAATGCTTGAATGGGTGCAGGTTATGTCATTTTGTATTTGAAATTAATGATGCCAAACTGATTTGTTATACAGTAGAGAGTTACTCTGGCTGGCATATTTACAATGGTCCGAATAAAGCTCCTGTATTGCTCAAGTCATTGAACTCTGTAATCACTGTTTATCATTGGAATTTACTGTCAATGTGATTTGTATGAATGCACAGACAATGATTCTTTTTTTAGGGGAGGTTCCAGAACAGGATTTTTTGACAGTATATGTATTTAGGGCATTCCCTTCAACTAATTAATTTTATTTATTTGAAGGGATTACTCTAAATACTTAGATTAAATACTTGAACTCTCAACAATCCTGTGCTGCAATTTTGGTTGGGTTAGAGATATTGGAGTCTCTACCCATGGGTGGCCCTTGATATTTGTTTTGTTATGGGAAGGGGGACATTCTCCCTTCATCATGTCTGTGTGACAATATATTTTGTATATTAAGATCCAGCTGTGGGAGAGCTTTCCATCATATGGTGGGTGCTGGGGTGTTTGCAAAAAAAAATGGTTTTGACTTAGCTTCAATATGTCTGTAGATTATTGGTGGTGGTGTTAGGCTATTGTTTCTTGTGTGTGTGCTTATTGGAAGCAAACATTGAAAAACCCTTCAACACCGGTTTTTAACAGCAATATCCATTTTTTTTTTAAATAACACAGCTGCATCTTTATACATTTAAACAGAAAAATATCATCTTTTTTTGAATACCGAATCAATTGAACAGAACACAACATAAACATAGGGAGAATTTAATAAAGTCGACACAGACTTTTTTTCCATGTAGGCATTATGCTACACTGCTTACATGAAAGTAAGCAGGTTTGAGAACCAGTAAACAGAGCTGGGTGGTGTGCAGGCACACGCCAGCATGGTAGTATCTGTGACATGCAAATCACCTCATAAGCAGGTGAAGTGCATGTAATTGAAGGAGGTAGAGTGATCCAGCAAGTGGATAGGCAGTCCTGCAGACCTCATGTTGGTGTCCGTAGTGTACATAGAAAAATTCCATGTACAGGAATTTAAACAGACAACAGGAAATGCAAAAGTGTTGTTCGATGGATAGAAATAGGATAGCAGACACAGATAGGTGCACAATTATCCACCATGTGTCCAAAGCCATATGGGAAATACTTTAAAATCATTTTATTTTTTTATGATCTGTGTACATTTGTGCAGCACACCACAGTGCGCAAACATGCTGTTATAAAAAAAAAAAATAAGAGATTGTAAAAAACAAATTTAGTAGTATGTGACAGTAATGTATTATAGGAACCTATGTGGTGTATCTACAATAGTGGTGGAATGGTGCTATTGCCAATGAGGCAGGGCCTGGAATCATGTAGTTTCCAGGTTGTGTGCACATATCCCTATGCAAATGAGGTGGGGTTACTTAATAGCACAAATGGGAAACTCTGTACGCAGATCCCATCCGTGTAGGCACAGAACCATGTTGGTGTCCACAAAAGAGGTAGCTGACACCAACAGGGGTGTGTGTCTGAAGACTTGTAAGCTCATTGAAGCTCAGCTGCACATGTTTGCATGGTGCGCTGCTGTGCTCAGCAGTGGGGTGTGTACACTGACTGCTAAGCTTTTATTAACTTCAGGGCATATGATGCAACATGTTTTCATGATGCACTGCTGTGCTGAGCATGACCTTTCATTGGAGTCTGTGCAGTGACTGCTGAGCATTGTTTACCTTCGCAGTGCATGTTTGCACAGCTCACCACAGTGCTGAACAAGGAAGGCTGTCCAAAAATAAATTGCTG
Source organism: Protopterus annectens (assembly GCF_019279795.1). Classification (NCBI taxonomy): domain Eukaryota; kingdom Metazoa; phylum Chordata; order Ceratodontiformes; family Protopteridae; genus Protopterus; species Protopterus annectens. The sequence continues at coordinate 176,360,296 of NC_056744.1, forward strand.
AGAAAGCAAATGGTATGTTTATTACTGATGACTCCTTTTTCACTTAACTCAGAGCCATTAAATCTTAATGATGTACTTGGCAGGTTGAATGCATCGTAGATAGCAAATCACACAATCAACATCTACAGTAAACCACTATAAAGTATGCATACACCCGATATTCTGATTTTCACCCACACTCTGCACCATTAGAGTACAGACTTGGAACTTTAACTGAAATAATGCTAGGGCTACTGCAGGTCTGCTACATCTGTATGTGATAGATGATGACGTTAATGCTACTGCTGGTGCTGCTGACAATAGGCCTAGGCAGAGAAGGAGAAGAGTGTTCAGGCCCAGGGTAACCTTCCATGTGCTACATGAGCTGGAGATTGTAGAGAACTACAGGGTGGACAGGGACATACTATACGAACTCACTGAGCTCTGCTACCTTAACTCAGACCCAGAGCCAACAGAGGGAAGCCCATTCCAGTGAAAACAAAAGTATATGTAGCTCTTAGGGTACTAGCTACAGGAACTTTCCATAGACCAACTGGGGACATGATGGGGATCTCACAGGCATCAGCATACAGGATACTCCACCAGTTCCTGGATGCCATGCTACCACATGCCAGTGAGCACATTTATTTTCCCCACACCCCTGAGGAGAGGGCCAGCAGTATGCAACACTTCTACCATGTAGAACACTACCCTGAGGCACTAGGTGCCATAGATTGCACTCATGTACACATCAAGGCACCATCCGGTGAGAAGGGTTGAATCTATGTCAGCCACAAAGGGTATCATTCCATCAACTGCCAGGTCACGTGCAATGCCCAGAGCATTATCATGAATGTGTGTGCTGGAATTTCTGGCAGTTATCATGACTCCCATATCTGGCATGCATCACAGCTGTACCAGATGTTTGCTGGGAGAACATCCTGCACAGCCATTTACTGGGGGATGCTGACTATGCACTAGAACCATGGATGATGACACCCATCAGAAATGCAAACACACCCATGGAAGAATGCCATAGTGAGACACATGCACAAACTAGAAGCATCGTAGAGTGTGTGTTTGGGCTGCTGAATTCATGGTTCTGGTGCCTTGATATATCTGGTGGAGCCCTGCAGTACTCTCCAGCCACATGTGCACAGATGTTCATAGTATTTGCCATGCTACAAAATATGATCCTGCAGAAACAACTGCAGCAGCAGCAAAGGGAAAGGATACACAGCCCCCCACCAGTGCCTAGGTCCCCACAGATACACCCACAGAGGGACTCATAGGAGGAAACCCCTGAGGATGTCCTTGTAAGCAGGCATAGGCATTGCCAGTATGCCCTGGCATTGGCCAAAAGACAATGCATAGTACATGCACTGACAACCTAGGTCCCTTAGGGACTGATATCTTACTCTAACTCTCATACATATAGTAAAAATGATGCCAGGCAACCCACACAACCTGCACCTGACCATGTATTGGCTGTATACTGCATCCATCAGACAGAGTCAGCCCTGAACTACAGTTCTGTCAACTGCTGCATTTGCAAGGTAATTCACTCACCTACACATCACTTATATGGAGTACTATAATATGCTATTGTATGTATGGAACTGCTGCATGTATGCAAAGGAATATAGTGGGCTATTTGTCGAGATGTGACATCCACATGGGACTACAGATACGCAGTCCAACAGCATGTGTTCCAGAATTTATACTAGGCCTCATGGTTGGAATATTCACTACAACAGCCAAGGGACATGTTAAACAGTGGGGTCACATAATATTTGCAATGCTGTCTAAGCCAGCAGATCATGTGCTGTTTATCCCCCACCCCCAATGCACCATTGTTCCCATACAACTGAAGTAACAGTAAAACTGCAGTGATATATCAGTAGACTAGCCAATTCCAAGGCTGTGACATAGAACTTGGCCATACATTTTATGTGTCACAAAACACAGGGGTGACAATGTATGTCTGTATGCTGTTGAATGTGTGAGGAATGACACCTCCTTTTCTGGCAGATGGTGTGTCTCACTGGACTAGGGACATTGACATGAGTGGTAATGTTGATGGTTTGAATCTGGCAGCATCCACATTTTTTGCATGTGAGATACTCATATGGTGGTATTCCCACAGGCTTTCATACCCCTCAATCTGTTACTGCAAGACAGCTGGACAAAGTGAGAAAGAATGGGAGGGGTCAAAGGGCCAAAACTGCAGACAGACATTACACATGCTGTGATGAACCTAGATGGGGATTAGTATAACATCAGGTTGCAAAAAAACAGAATAGCTACAGGATATAAAGGCCATCACATAATGTGTCAGTATAGTTAGTACAATTCAGTGACTGCATTATACAATATTATACCTGAACAACACAAATGTATGAGGAACAGGCCAGACATTTGGGGTGAAATGCCGAACATTCTGCAAAAACATGTACAGTGAGAGGTATACAGAATGTCAACCTGTGTGTGGTGTTACATTATGTACCCCAGACACATATTAAATAAAGCACACAGCCAGGAAATGCCTTGGACAATTTGGGAAGTGATGTACTGTGGAAACAGGTGCAGCAGCCAAAGTCTGCAGCACACAAAATTCCAGACCGGAGTACATGTAGCTGTGGCTGAGAGTCACATTGTAAGTACTGGCAGTCCCACTGGGTATGCTCCTACACATAGCTAACTTGAGTGCATGTCTGTTGCCTCTTCTTCACAAAGACCTGCTATGTAGAAATATATCTGTACATACAGAGAGCTATGCATACATAACTGTCTGTCCCTATCCCACTCACACATGATTAGTGTATTTATCAGTATGTATCACATATACATATGATACCAATATATATATATATATATCGCTAAATAAATTACAATGATGCATAGACTCTCCACTTATATCTATGTAACACATTTACATAACGTATATACACACAGCAACATTTAAAGAGACATCCCTGTTATATACACATACACACACACACACACACACACACACACACACACACACACACACATATATATATATATATATATATATATATATATATATATATTTATTTATTTATGTATACATGCAGATGTATGAATGTCCCCACATACCCTTGGAATGCTGAGGTCATCTACATGTACACATCACAACAGTTGTCCAAAAGAAGCAGACCAAGGCTGCGTCAGCATATAATCCACTCACACACAGATTCCTGTGCCTGCGGAATGTCACTTTGTACAGAGATACAGGTGAGCAGGTGCTGTAATGTACAATAATATCAAAGCATGCCTTGGAGAGGCCATATTGTCCCTGGCCACATGTTTGCATATCTAACTGCAACCAGCCACATATTGCTATACTGGTAACTGTATACACATAGCAGGGATACTGATATAATAACAGTACCAAGCAATATCAATCTGCAAGCCACACATGATATCCAACAAAAGGCTACTTTGCGTACTCCACAAGTACTGTGCATGCAATAACATTTGCAGCAGAAGTAACATGTGGTGCATGTGATATGTACTGCAAGCTATAGTGTGTAATAGTAGATAGGAAGGGGTTCTAATCTTACATCAGCCAACTGTGTGTGTGTGTCTGTATAAATATATCCCTTAGCATCACTATGGACATGCCCATATGGGCTATCTCTGAGCAATTGTTATGCATTTTATGGCCCTGTGACTGGCTGCTGGCCTCTACATTGTCCTCCTATACAAGGCCTGCTGATGTCATCCACTTTAAGAATGCTGGCAGGCAGTTTAATATCAGATAAACTCTGTGGCGCTTGCGATAAGTATTGTGAGTTATAGTGTGTAATATTAGATAGGTAAGCGTTCTGATCCCACCTCAGCCATCTCTGTGTGTCTGTGTAAATATATTCCCTTACAGCACTATGTACATGATAGAGTGTTCTACACATATGCACCTAGGGAGCCATGCACTTATACTGCCGTACCTTGCTGAAGTCATATTTTTGCTATGCTGCCATGCCATCTTGTCCCACTGTATTGCCATCATGTGTCCATAGTTTATCCCCACAGACTCCTGGAACAGAAAGATACACAGGTCCATGACACACCTGCCATTCTGTAACACTACCGCCATTCCAACATCATGCAACAAAAATACACAAAGTGTGATGTGTAGTCATGACACATGCCAGCATACAGTACTTGTTGTGGCCCACAAGTGGCATGGCAAAACAATACGGCACTACACAAATACATGTCAAGTGTTGTAGATACCTTGTGCATCAGTCACATAGTAGAATTTCCCTGCATCAATGGCAAAGATGGCAGGGATGTGGCACAGGTATCATCACATGCACAGGGTGTGGTGTGAGGGTGTTAGAGGCCTTGGCTGTGCCCACAGTTGACAGCATGTGTGTGGGTAAGGAAGTGGTGTGGGTTAATGAACCATGGAGAGATGCTGTGTGTGTCTTTTGGTGAGCTGTATGTGACAGTGGTGTTTGAGTGTGGGCATGTACACAGTAATGCCCAATGCTAGCCCTACACATGTGTATGTTGGACAGCTGTGGGCTGTACATGGCAGAGTGGACAGTTCACTGTTTTCAGCTGTGAACATGGGAACTGGCACTGCCAGTAGTAGCACTGGCACCACCATGCCCAAGGTCAGATGCGGTGCTAATACCTGATGGTAACTGCTATCTGCTGGGGCTGTGTCCCCCATGGGACTGCCCAGGACCACATGCCCATGGCCTGCCACATCATGGTGCAGACAGCATGCTGCCCTCTGTAGTGCTGGAGGTACTACAACTATGGGAGCATGACTGTGCATGGCCATGTGGACACTCATCAGATAGTGTTGCTGATCTACGTCCATGTGTCTGATGCCCAACTCCAACCAGATGTTCCAGCACAGACAATGTGTGGTCCAAGATAGATATTGTCTCAGCCCACCATCTGTCCACTGCATCAGTGAACCAATCCAGGGTGTCCCCAGTGTAGTGGAGGGAGTCATGGATGTCAGACTGTGATACATCCATAACCCTATGTATCCTTCTGGTGTAACATTCAGAACATGTCTGTGCCTCCATGATGGCCCAAAACATGTGCTGAGTGACCCGTGATGTGACACCTCCAACAGGTGGTGGATGAACAGCCCTCAACCTATGAGCACCCCTGTCAATCCCCTTGGGTGGGACCTCACCAGCTCTCTGGCTATGGCCAGTGTCTACCCTCACTGATGCCATAGTTGCCACACTGCCCTGTTCAATGCTGCCAACCTCTGGCTGTCCAAATTCTGTGGCCTCTGGGGAATGGGTATGTGTGGGCATACTGACCATGTGCAATGACAATGGAGAAAGAAGAGGGATTTCAACCTCTGGGACAGATTCAACCTCCAACAACCACACCTTTGCCTCACTATGGCCAACATCATCATCAGAGTGTGATGAAACACTATCAAGTTGTGAGCAGGACAGACTCCAACCCCCCACCCCCACCCCCAGCCACCTATGAAATCCAAGACAAAAGCAGTACATTACTACCAGCACTTTAATGTATGGTATTCCACACAGACTCATATAAATGAGAATCCACAACTGCATTTCCAGTCATACATTTTCTCATCTCCACTCCCATGCACAACAGACAACCTCACAACAACATACACAGATAAGTCAAACACTTACTTCAGCCACATCCAGTTAAAGTTGTCAGTACAGTCTGCCTTCAAGGTATATAATATGGCAGTATACATGATAGAACTGCACATAAAACCCAGTGCACCTATCTTGAGAATGATATGACTGTACAAGTGTCATTGCCTGAAGTATGTACCATCTCTGTTTTGTGTTTGAACAGGCATCTTGGAGTAATTGCCTCATGTTTACCAAGCTCTGTAGCCACTCATAACTATAAATACAAATGTGTTTTTGGTCGTAAAATAAACACCTGTGAATACCCAGTCAATGAACCATAGTTAACTGTTCCAGAATGGAACATACAAATATACTACTCTGGCTAAACACAACAATTGTACATAGGGCAATATGGAAGCCCTTAACTTTCACAGGGTATATATGATCCATAAAAAAGTATCACAATTACCAGGTACAGGACCACAGACATGGGCCACACCTGATGGACCTATGAAAAGGTGAAGGAGAGGTATTGTCAGCACCACCAAATGTTGCAACACTATAAGGTAATATGTGCATATATCCACATGTACAGTTGCTACTGTAATACTGGCTGCATTGCTGACATTCTGACCATGTGTGCACAACTGAGCATAACCCCCCAATGCAGGTAGACCTTTCAACCATGTACAGGTATGTACAGCCTGCCACAATGATTGAGACAGTATTACACTAGTGAACACATTAAGCTTACCTAGATGCTCCTCTGCTGTGGACACTGTGGCACCCACCTCCATGATGTATGGTGTGATAGATGCTTGGGAGCTGTCATGTGTTCCTAGGTTCACCAGGAATTCCTCTGTGGCCAAGAGTGGTCATTCTGTTGCAGGCCTTCCACCAGTGGTGGCACAATCTCTAGCAACATCAGCGGGCCTTTATCATGCAGCATTCAGCATGTCTGTGGCCCGGTGTTGAACCTGCTCATAGGTCCTGTCCTGTTGGCTAATCTGACTGACATCCCACACAGGATCTTCCCATAATGCTGTCCACTGTTCCTTATTATGCATCCCCCCCCGGAAAACAAGATCTGATGATGCTGTCTCAGTCCATCCACTATTATGTCATTCTCCATGTCTGAGTAGGGAGCATGTCTTCTGTTGTACATTTTTCCTGAAAGACAACAAATGGGGAACACAGTACAGGACCAGATACATGAATGTCTGCTATGTACAGATTCAGCACACCCATAATGGCCTGCAATATCCACTGCTCCCTCACACGTCATACCCCACAGTTTGTCAACACACTACTTGTGTGGATACCAACGAGACAGTAACAATACTGGGGTATGTCCATGTGTGCTGTGACAAATTCTGCTGTAGGTTCCTACACCCAGTACTGCAGTCTAGTGTGATGTGTCTCTAATGGGAAAACACCCACTAATATGTCATACAGCCACTTTCAGACAAATTGTAGTGTGTTATTACAACCACTATATGGGGAAAATCCAGTGAGCCACAATGACAGAAAACTATGCAAACCTGCTGTAGTATATGTTCCCTGTAAGCATCATACCTCTCAACTACACAGATGTTTGCAGAATGTCAAGATGTTTGCCTCATAGTTTTGGTCATTTTCACATAACATTGTGGATTTCTGATAAAAGATTGGTCAATCTATGATGGTTGATGTCAGAAAATAAAGACAGACATCAGAGGTTAAGACATCATACCCTTCAGAACACAGTTATGCGAATGTAATATCTGTTATTCTATTAACTTTCTTACTTTGTATGACCAATAGTTACAGTGTCCCTAATTTGGGCCTTTGTCCCTCCATTAATTATGACTTTATTCAGACATCTCACTGTAACTGGTTGACAGTTATGTTAGGCATAGCTCTCAACCAGACAGGGAACAATGTAGACAGGATCATGGACTTAGCCAGACTACATCAGGGACACTTTTAAAATGTTAGAATTATTTATGTGACACAATGACAGAATGAGAGGAGGTGAATTAGTCTACATCATCTGACATTACAAGAGTATACACCCCTACTTATCGTCACTATGTTTTACATGTAATTCACCAACTTCCCTACAACAGCCAACAGGAGGGAGTAAGGGGGACAGAGCTAAGATATAAATGGAAATCAAAGACATTTGAGAGGCATGGCTGTAAGTGTAGGACAGCTGAGTATCAATGACATGTCATTACCATAGATCTAAGACAGGCTTACTGCTGTGATTCCTATTCCCCATACCTCGATTCTCCAATCTGCATCCTGTTATGTGAAGAAATAAATTACATAACTGGTTGCGTGCAGTACTCCTTTGTTGAACTTTGCTTCCAGTAATCTTTTGAAAATACACTCTCTGTGTGAGATAAGTCTCATACAGACTTGTTCCCCATAACCAGCTGATTGTCTTTTTATGGTACTGCTCATTAGCAGGTAATTGTCCTTGCACCAATCTGTGGCTCTGATACAGTAACAGCAGCCAAAACAGCTGAAGTGCACTATCATTGGCCAATGTCATGCCACCACACTGCAATATGTAAGGCCTTCATGCAGACCCAGGCCCCTCTGTTAGCTGTTATTATGGACATTACCGAGGTGTGGAGACTACAGCATCACAGAGGGTAGGTACCATAACTGTCAACTGTGGATATTTATGCATGTTCAGTTTCACTCATATGTGTGGTCAGTGTTCCATGACATTGTGGTCATCTGGAAATTCACTGGCAAACATTGTGGGTTGATGTCAGTAATAGAAGGCACACATTTGAGTGTCAAACTTCATACCCCTCTGAATATGCATGCTAATGCAGTAGATGTTATTGTATCAACTTACTGTCAATGTAGAAGCAAACTGTAAAACATGCTCCAATTTCTGGACCTTTGCCCCTCCCCATTAAATATGGCTGTGTCTAGATCCCTTGTGCTAGGGGGTTGGGAGATAGGGTAGGTGTATAATAGCTACCTTTATATACAGGTGTGTGTGCTACAGGCTGCAGCTGCTGCTACAGCCTAGAACAGATAGGAGGAGTGCGAACACTTTGGAGGACAACAAGCTGTGCATGTAAATGTGTCAGCTCAGTCAGCTCTGTCATTATGGCAGAGCCAGGGTAAGGGTACACTTTACAGTCCAATTGAGACATGTGATTAAGGTACATCTGTTATGCAACAGTGCCAATAACAGAGTAGTAGGTGACATATACTCATACTATACGGATATGTGCAGTGTGTCCCAACCTGCATGCCTTTGACTTGCAGAACTGGATAGTTGTTCATTAATTAGCAGTAACCTGTGTGGATAAAGATTGCATGACTCAGTCATTAATTGCTGTCTTCACAAAAATGTAATTGCACTGCAACACAAAATTGGATTTGAACCCGGGACTGTGCATGGCAAAGTGCACTGCATCTAACCAACTGAGCTACTGAGTCACTGCTACAGCTAGTGCATTTGCAAGGTATATGCGCAGAGATACAGGCTGTGACACATTGTCTGCATCCATCAGTATGTGCATGGCTCTCTATGGCTCTATTTCTGCACAAGAGTCCAAGTTTAACATGTTCTTTGCCATTGCTGCCTTAGCAGATGACTTTCTACATGTTGCTGTTACAAGGGCACATTTACCTACTATCACTGGCCTCACTTACATCCATTTGTTATGTGTTTGGCTGCTACTGGTGTATTTTTGTACCACAGTCCAAGAAACACTCCCATTTTCTCATTAATTTTTAATTCCAGTTTGCATCATGCTGCAGGGATTGTAGCTCTGCTGAGACATGCCCAAAGACTGTAAGTGGCAATCACTATGTTTTGATGTAAACACATGTTTTAATTAAGATCTGCATGGCGTCATGGGTTAATGCAGTGTGATGTGATTGGGTTTGAAACTTGGCAGAGGTGTTTATTTTCTACATGTAACTTACAATGTTATAAACTCATTATCGCTCTTTTTAGCTGATCTAAGAGAAGCTCCATTACTCAGCATGCTGCGCAGGTCTGTGTTAAAAAAATATAAAGAAAAGAAAAAAGGGGAGATAGAAAAGTGGTGAAATGGGGCCTAGTAGGGGGAAAAAACATAGTGAAAGGGATGTGCAGGAAGGGTGTAGGAAAGAACCATAGCTATCCATTTCTTGAACAGCAACAGCTGTGCACTTTGACAGATTTTGTAGATGAATTTGAACTCTCAAACCCCAGAGAGAGGGGTGAGGAGAACATAACTCCATTATTAAGGCAACTGGACCAAATTACTTTTGTCCAGTGGACACGTGCAAAATGTAGAGCTATGTATGGGGCAATATTTTGCTTTTGGGACAGGTACCCATTTTTTTTTTTATTAAGGTGAGAGTGGAATGTTGGGGAAAGGACTTAGGTATACATGGGGAGGTAAGTTGGGTAGAAGAAGATGCATTTGCTGACAGACAAAACAGACAAGACAGCAGACAGGGGTGTGTGTTACATATGAGATGTGTGAACACCTTGGATGGGGAGGGTGTTTGGAATCCAAGTCGCACGTGCCTCTAGATGACAGCAGCATGACTCATGGCCCCACCAATGGGACTGTTGACACTGCTCCTTCACTGACCCAAGTGTGGCTGTGTTGGAGGCTGGGCACCAGAGGGAGGCTGTTCCCCCAGGTTGGCCAGTATGCCCTCAATCTGGCACAGGCAGCATTCATAGCTGCAATGAACAATCCTGTGTACATGTCCTGCTCTTCAGCCTGGGTGACAATGCCCCAATCATCATTGCTCCCAGGGGGAGGCCAGGCCCCATCCCTTGAGGTGGTCTCACCTGAAGCCACAGGTGGTGCAGGGGCAGCTACGACCTGGTGCCATGGCCGGTTGAGGCAAGGTAGGCAGATCACCCAGAACTGGCCTACCCTGATGTGCTGTAGTATAGCAATAAGTATAGGTTAGTTGTCAACAAATCATTGTTGGTAATAACAGCATGGCAGAACATTGGAAATAACCCAATTACATATCAGTGCATATTATGTGAAACACAACACTAAATAACAGAACAGTCAGTATGTTAACAGCATGCCAGTAACAGTTACAGCATAACACCAACAAAATAGGTAATGTAACAAGATATGTTAATATGCAACCATTATAAAACAAAACAATAATAAATGACATGTCCCAAAATACAGTTATTATAACAACATATGTTAATAATAAACCATAACCAATGAATAACAATAAGAAATACATGAAGATTAGGTGTAGGGAGAGAGAAAAAGAGTCCATTAGTAACAGTTCAAGTTATTTCTTTGATAACAGTACTACTATCTGCTCTATGGGTCTGTAATTTGTTTATGTGTACAGTTACTACAAGCCTCCTATAGCTGATGTAGCATGAACATACCTCTCAATCTATTTGTATGGGATACAATGGGGCAAGCAGTAACAACTGTGGGTACACAACTACATAGAACACTTGCACATGAGGTGGACCTATATAGCTATCAAGGTGTTCTGTTGGCTGATTTGGTGATACTTTGCAATCTAGGTAATCATTTCCATGGTAATCCTCTCACAGATGGATTACGCACTATTAATTACATAACATGAAATTGTGAAGCTTGAGAGACATGTATGTGTACAGTAGAGACACTAAACAGCTGTCATGCCTTGTCTGGCAGGCATGGTAATAGAATCCAATAACAGTGAATGCAGGAGACATCTGCATAGGATGTATCAATTGCCTGCAGCAACTTTTAACAGATGCTGCAGGCATACAGCCATACTGGGATTACACATTTTATTTCTGAACGTAAACAGTAGTCGGTGTCCCTACTGAATGGTGCTGCACCAAAAAACACCAAATCTGTAAAATATCGTAGTGAAGTACCATACACAGAGGAGCATGCAGTATTCCAAATAAATCACAAGTGGCTGATTGAAGAACTCTGGCAACTCAAAAAAAGTTCAAAACTTTTAATAAAAAACAGAAGATGAGCGCTTTCGCATGGTCCACCCACGCTTCATCAGATAGCTTTGCATAATCAGCTGTTAGGTTTATATACATCCGCTTAGCGCGGGAAAATTTTTTAATTAATTAAAATAAAGTGAAAATTTCACTTTAAAAGGACATTCATTAACGAACACACTTAATTTATAAATATATAAATATATATAGTTACAAGTCAAACATTGAAATAAATCACTGTATCTTGTATAGAGTGTTTCATAAAATACAAGTAACAGATGATATAAAAAGTTAATCAACATTAAATTCGTGCTTGCCTATTAGTTCCATTGTTATACTTCAGAGCTATTAACTATGCAAAAGGGTCATGTTTACAACCAATGTTGTCCTTAAATAGACCATTACATGAACTCTTATACATAATTTAATATATAAAAAATTAAATATGAAATATAATTATTAAATCCTAAATAAATCATAAATGCTATTATGAAATATCAAAACAATGATAGCCTAAACTTTAAATATAATCACTGGACTAAACTAATTCAAGCAAAACTACTCTATATAAAAAATTAATCTTGTATAAAAAACTTCATGCATGGTGAAAATAATGTGAATCTATTTTAATTAATAAAGAACAACTATTGCATAAAATATTATATTATAATGCTAATTCTAAAATTATGAGAACAAACTCAAGTATATATGAACTTGACAATATCAATGTGTGTGTATGTATATAGGGGTATGTGATGAAAATAATAATTTAAAAAAGGTATATGTAAGAAAGAAAAATGAGAGTAAGGAAAACCTTACGTTTATATGCAAATTTTTTGAGTTGCCAGAGTTCTTCAATCAGCCACTTGTGATTTATTTGGAATACTGCATGCTCCTCTGTGTTTGGTACTTCACTACGATATTTTACACATTTTATTTCTGACTGAACATTGCTGATGAACACATTCTTCCAAATGATTTTTACAGTCTGTGACATCTAAACACACAATTATCTACTATTAATATGAGCTACTTGACCCATTTACCTGTAGTTCCTGTGGAGAAAGAATTTGTAAGCATTATGTGACTGCTACTGTAATATTTACTGTTACATAGCACTGGATTCGAACCCTGATCTGTGTGTGGCAAAATGTACTATACACAGAGCTTTTAACAACCTGAACTACTGAATCACTGCTGATTGCTAACTGACTGATATTTGCCTAGAGCTCACCTGGAGCCAAAGTATGACCTGGTAGTACTACTACTACTACAGTGTTATACTAGACTGCAGTGACAGTAGAACACACATGTATTAAATACACGCATGATGCATATAGTAAGTAAGCTATATATCACTATAAAGAATGCTGGTGTGCACACTTTATTGTTAGTGGTTTGAAATATCTGTGAAGTCAACAAACAATATCAGCTCATGGAATGGGCTACCTCACCCATATAGCTTTATTACCTGATGTGTGTGGATGACAGAGCATTATGTGAAAAATACTGGCCAAGAGACAGCCTTGAACAGTACTATATGAGTTAACCACTATAATTTGCATCCATTGGATTTGCATTCTACAGCCATGACAGTGTTATACTTGGCTGCAGCACCTTACTTTGCAACCTAAATGCATACAGCTCTACTGCAAGGGTTACAACAAGACAATCTTGATGTACACCATTTTCCTTGGTGTTATTGGTATTGTTTCATATTTTATTGCATAACAGATGGCATTATTCATTTATTGCAATACAACTCTTAATTCCACATTTATTGCACTACAGACTTTATTGTATATATACTTTAATGCAGTTACTGGTATTGTTTCATGTTTTTATTGCACTACAGTCAACATTATTCATTTCTTAAATACAGCTCTAATTCCACATTTATTGCACTACAGATGTTATTGTGTATACTTTAATGCAGTTACTTGTATTGTTTCCTGTTTTTATTGCACTACAGTTGACATTATTCATTTCTTGCAATGCAACTGTAATCCCACATTTATGGCAATACAAACTTTATTGTTTATAGTTTAATGTAGTTAATACTTTACTCTTTCTTGCTTATTTCACTGCAGTTAGCATAATACATCCATACTGACCACACACACAGTGCAACCTGGTCAAGTGCCCTACATGCGACTCAACATTGTTAGCCCTCTCAGCTGCAGCTGTTGGGAGAGATGCCCACCATTATGCATACCAGCTTTGAGACATTCAGATTACATATTGTTAAAACAGAGGTAAAATTACTTACATACTTGTGGGGCATTCCTTGCTACATCTGCTTGGACCCAGGTGTCCAAGTGTCCCCTCTTTCATTTTAGGTCATAATGGTGGTGGTGACAACACTGCTCACCTGTGTGTGGGATACCAGTAGCACTGAAGAACTCCAATCCCAGGCCTCCATCTTAAACTCTGAGCCATGGAAACCTCCCTGCAGCAGTCAGTCTTCATGGTTTTTAACTGGGAGTCCAGCCTTGACCCTGGACTCCAGAATGCCCCAAAACTACACCAGAAAGCACACACCTTCTCCAACACCATCCATAGTAACCATCAGAGAAAGAACTCCAATGGATTTTGATGTATTCCTGCCTATTGGACTTAACATAGGCTGTTTTCTCATCCTTAACACATCATTGGACAACTTTCAAAAAAGCGCTGTGTCACTTAGCACCACATAAACCAGAGCAGCTGAGCTGAGAAGCACAAAAACTGGAAGAACCGTAGTCTTAGCAGAGCTTAGTAGTGCACAAACCACCCAAGCAGAGCCAAGCAGTGCATAGACATTGGGAGCCATTGCCATGTTTATGCAGTGGTTAGCAGGTATAACCACAGTTGAGCAGAGCTTATCAGAGCTCAGCAGGGCAATATTTTAAAATAGGCTGCATGATATGTCTATCAGAATTAAATATACATTTTCCCTTCCATGTATTCAAACCCTGGATCCACTGCACATGGAGCTGTAATGCTACCCTTTAAGCTACATGGATATTAAGACATACTACATATGATCATATATACTACTGAGCTACCTAATAAGCAGTGCTGAGCACCACGCCGTACTGTGCAAACATGCTCAGATATGCTCACACACACATTTAAATAAATAATTAAATACATCCAGTTTCTATTTTTAGATGTCTGGATGGTGTCTGCTATGTTATCTGTGGGCGCCGCTTAGCATTTCTGTGCTCCTCGCAGCGCTGTGCAATCATGCTTTTCTTTAAAAAAAATATAACATTGTAATAAAATAAAATAAAAGGACAGTCCAGGGAGTGTCTTACTCATCTGCAGAGATGGGTAGCACTACACCTCTATCTACACTGATCCACTAACCGTGTTTCTCAGTTCTTCCTTGGCAGCACACCTTCATTAATATGCATAGCATGGTGCTGAAGAAGAATCATGTACATGGACACAGTAACATTCCATGTAGGCTCTACATGGTGCCTACACAGATTTTATTAAATCCTGGGGATCATGTAATGCACTCTATGCATAAAATGCAAACAGCATTTCTACCAGTGAAAGAATATTTGGTTTTTGTAGTCTCTCCTCTCAAGAAGAGCAGAGTCTATCTATTATACACCCCTTCGAGCCCAAGCATATATAAAGCAGTAGGCCTTAACTCACTAAATAACTTTATCTCTCTATCTCAAATCATATTAACAAGTTCCCAAGGATAACAGTCCAGAAGAATTTTCAGCTTAAAGGCAGTAACATGCAAACACACCGTAAATGCAGTTACTTCAAATTTCTTCAAATTTCTCTATGTAAATATCACAACAGGGGTTCAGAAGCTTGAAATACTGAAATCTCGAATTTCAGTATTTCAAGCCCAAGAAGCCGAATCCACATAATAGCAAAAGTTTAGAAATGCAAAATTCAAAACCTTGAATACTGGAGGTTTTGAATTTCGTGCTTCTAAAGTTCTGTTATGGTTATGTATTCAAGTAGGTGTGTGTGTGTGTGTGTGTGTGTGTGTGTGTGTGTGTGTGTGTGTGTGTGTGTGTGTGTGTGTGTTAAGGGGTTTGGGTAGAGGCTGTGGTGTGTATCAGTGTGTTTTGTTGCTGTAATGTGTGTGCGAAGAGAAAGTAGCTTGTGTGGTGGTGTTTTGTATGTATTTGTATGTAGTGCGACCTCGGAGTGAAAATATTTAAGTAGGGGGTTGCATGGGGGCTTGCCCCCCTGCTTTCATGTAGTAGAGTGATTGTGCATGTTTGTGTGGTGGATGGTGTGTGTGTGTGTGTGTGTGTGTGTGTGTGTGTGTGTGTGTGTGTGTGTGTGTGTGTGTGTGTGTGTGTGTGTGTGTGTGTGTGTGTGTGTGTGTGCATAGTAAAACCGCAAAATTCAAAACTTCCGGTACTCAAGGTTTTGAATTTTGCAGTTTTTAGTTTTCGTTATTTTGTGGATTCCAATTTTTGGGCTTGAGATATTGAAATTCGAGATTTCAGTATTTCAAGCTTCTGAAGTGAATCCCACAACAGGCATCTTTCTTTAAGCCAGAAAGCTCCTTTCTCAAGCATCTTCAGGAATAAGAAAACAAAAGGTGTCATTCCTTATGACAGAATGCTCCTTCTTCCTGACTTCCTGCATCTCCACCTCTCCACCCAAGTGTATTAGCCAAAGAGTGCTGTAGGTAATTCCACACAAGTCTGATTTACTGTATATGAATACTGACAATATTAAGTTTCAGGTACATCTGTTTCTCCCAGTCAGTTTCATAAGTGGCTTGCTGCCTTTTTCTTATCTTAGGAATGCTTTGCATTTCCTTTCATTAATCTGTCTCTTGAAAACAGCACTACCATTGCTGGGCATGCAGCAAATAATGTTCCCAGTTACTATACAGGCCCAGCTGCCATGTTCTGCCACAGCATAAAACTACTGATTTTAGCTTCCATGGTGGGGTGTAGACCTAGGAAAACCCATCTGCACTGATATGGTTGGAACTAAGATAGAGGAGAACCTCAACTTGAAGCATAGAAGGGAGAGTTTAGCCATTACAGTCCTTCTTCCTATATAGCCACTGCAGTGTGGTATGCCAGTGACCAATGCAAACTCTCTTCCCAGCAGATAATACATTAGAAACAGACAGCCTGCTTTATTTCATGGTACTTCTGATGTATCAGAGAGAAAGTCATTTAGCACTGCCTAGTTTACGGCTCATATAACAAACAGGAAGTTTTTCTCCCTAATCTGTTTGTGATAATGTCCATGTGTTTTCTTCTGCAGTATTTGTGAAGCAGGTAAATGCTTTAGCAAAATTTGGGGCTAATAATATGGGCTCACAATATAACACCTCCTTTAGTTTCATAAAATCCTGGCATTTGGTTCAGAGGAATAAGGCAATGAGCTGTTAACAAGCTATTCCCTGTGGTACAGTATTTGATTCACTCAGCCATCTTTTGCATCCTGTGTGACTTTGAGCATGTCATGCCACTGGACAATGTTTTGTGATAACTAGGAATTTGAGCTAAGCTCATTAATGGTCTCTTGGACTTCCCGCCTAGTAACTACCTATGAAAACATCTTTTACCCAGCCTACTATGTGCCAACTCCACCTGTTCACCAATAAGATAACAACGCCTGTTCAGTGTTAAAACAAAGGTGGTAAATTTGCTGCTTATCTTACTAATACAGTTAACCTCTGTAGTGCACTAAAAAATACTCTGGATGGAATTCCAAAATCATCCCAATTACTCCCAACGTAGAACTGCCAACAAGTTATTTTTCTGTTGTATTAAATACCCATCTCTCAGCTATGTTATCCATTGGTACACACCGACCAGGCTTTTTCACTCTAATGATAAATACTTCACACTTCAAACCAATTCACACAACTCTCACAGTGATTCTTTATAATCAGGCATGGTGTCCAAAATATAGAATGCCCTCCGCCAACCTAAGAAAACTGACATGCATAAAAGTTCTCAAACATCTACTAAAACTAAATTCTTCATCTCCTGGGCATGCCATTGCAACTATCCTTGTGGGAGAATCCCCTTACATATCTTCATTTTAGCTGCTTATCTAGTGTCTCTGTCTATTCCATGATCTGAAAAAGTTCCCTACTATATACCTTGTTTACAATTCAACTGTTTATTTTCTCTCTTCCCACTCTACTCTGATAAGTTTTCCTAACATTTCCCATCTTCACTTTGCTTTAAGATCTCTGCTTCTTCCTCCGTAACTACTAAAATACTCTTTGGTCAGATCATTTAGTGTGCACAAGGTAAATCTCTCTCTTACACTAAGTTACATACCTAATAAAATTCCAACTCATTGTAGCCTAGAACAAGCTGCACTGCAAATATATACAAAAACTTTAAAAAAATCAGGATAGATCTTTAGTGTAATAATCTTCATCTCCTTGTAATTTATAGCATTTTTAAAATGTCTTGTATCATACTTCTATTATGCAAATCTAGTATTTTTTTCATTTTTGTTCTGTTTTGCTGTAAGAACCTTCAGTATTTGGTCTCCTGTTTCTTGTCTGAATTAAAAAGGATGTGAGTCACTCTGAGACTACAAGGGGAAGAAAGGAGAGGTGAGAGGAAGGACCTAGGTTTTGTTTGGACATGAGCACAGACAACAATGTCATACATAAAGTAATAAGCGACAATTGGAAGGTCATCTCAGGCAACGGTGATGTTGCTAAGGTGTTAGGTGACAGTCCATGCTTTGTGTATTAGAAGAATTATAGTATAAAACAAATGCTGGAAAACAAGAAATGTGAGTCAGGACTTCCATCTCAGAGAAGTATGGGTATGGCTAATTGTCTGGGGTGTAGAGCATGTAGATTTATACACAAAGGCCCTTATGTTTTTTAACACATTTAGATCATACTATTTCAGTCCCTGGTAGGTTATATTGCATGACAATCGATATGGTGTACATAGCTTTGTGCTCAACATGCCCAGCTTTTTACGTGGGTATGACTACAAGGAGTTTGAGAAAGGGATTTCAGGAGCACCAGTACACTATAAAAAGTAAAAATCTGAACAGTGTTTTATATAAGCATTCTTTAGATTGTGCTCATTGGAAAAAAGTCACTTTTTCGAAGTTGTTAGTCAGGATCCTAGGGGAGGGAACTACAAGAACTTTGTTGAACAAAACAAAGCTGAATGGCAATTTCGCCTTGATTCATGTATTTCGCCAGGTTTTTAAAGGATAGAAAAGTGACTATAGGAAATTTTTATTTTTCTAACTAACTCTGATTTTTTTGTGTGTCAACTAGAAGTTTTTAGAATTAAAATTTGAATCATGTTTTAACATAATTGATGGAAGATGATGATTAGTTCACAGTTTATTGATGTAACTATTTAATGGAGAGTGTATTTTAACATTTTGTTTTGGAGGAAGTCTTATTGACGAATAGTGACTATTAAAGTTTAACTACGCTAAAAACAAACTATTACATCCTTGGTGTATTTTTGTTTTATTTTCTGAATTATTATCGTAGAGGTTTTCTCCCTTACTCTGTCTGTCTACTTGATATTTAGCAGGGTCATATCTTTGGTAAAGTCCACTACTGGGGCAAACTGTGGTAACAAAGTTAGAAATAAAATTTAAATAGTAAATTGAAAAGCCTGGGAAGACTTTGGCTTGTCTCTTGGTAGCAAGTGCTGACCAGTTAAGTCCCTTGTTTAACTTCTCCATCTGTTGCTTTACCATCCCACTGTCTATTATGCAGCCCATTAGTCATCTGCCCAGTCTTACATAAGTAGTCCAATACAACCTAAACTTTCAGAAGGTGACTCCCTGTATTCTGAGAAGATAAATGTGACAAGAATGTGGGTTGTCGAATAGCTGATGTGTGGTTTGCTGACCATGTCCATTTGCCTCTGGAAGATCACAGGTTCTCCATGATGCCCATACTGCATAACTTTATAGTGAAACAGGCCACTGATTGTAGAGAGTGCAGTCTTCTTTCTGGCTTCAGGGAGTGATGGAATTCCCCAGCAGTCTTGCTTTACCTAATGTATCAACTATTTTATCCCCTGAAGGAAAAGGGCATAAATCAACTTGAAAATACTATTTATTTTACTGAAGTCAGTATTAAACCTTATAGATAGTAAGTCTTGGGACAGGAATGCTGGGGTTGTTCCGCTTACTCAGGCAGTCAGCTATAAACCCCTACTTTAAACGTTTTTTGCACCTCTTCCTTAACATCTTGATGTTGGAATTATGGTACTTGGTATGGATTTAGACATATTTTTTCACAATATAGAGTTTTAGAATCATGCTGTATTAAGTAGGCCCAGTTTCTTTAGAATACAGAGTTTCAGCATCATGCTGAGTTAACTATGTCCTGCCATGTAACTCTTAATAGCATACTCTTTAACTGTGCACAATTTTTTAACCTTCTTTTTCTGGAATACTGACAAAGTTTCAGTTATTCTGATTTCAAAGTATGTTGTAGAAGCCTTGTCTTCTATTGTAATCGTACTCATTGCAGAAAAGTCAGTTTCTTTGCAATGTTTTACAACTTTTTTCCATGTTATCTGATTTTATAGTTTATTTCAGTTATCTTTTCTATTACTTCAAATGGTCCTTATCTCATTGACCATAAATGAGAAACAAAACAAGTATTTTGTCATGTGCAATAAACTAATCAAACATTAAAAACATAAGATGCAATTTAACCAGCCAACTTAGTAGGGAAAACAGGCATAACACATACAAATATGCTACTAAAAATCTAACATAAGCCCCTCCCATTCAGAAAACCAAAGAACACTACTACAATTATATGCCAAAAGAAACAAAAAAGAATATCACATGAATGAATGGGAAATAGGAATACAAAAAGTATAAAAGTTAAATAGTTAAATGATTTATATGAAGATCTTGGGTATAATAATATATTTGGTGCCATGGGATGTAGGAAATTATTTATGCATTCTGATTGTGGAACTCACCATGAAACACATTTGTAAATCTGCACAATCACATATTTCTTGTGTCATATTGCAGATGCCCATATAGTTCACATACATTTTTCTGTCCAGATATCACTGATAGGAATATACAGATGGCATACTATGTTGATAAAAATATGTCAGTAGCTTAAAAATATCTGCATGGATTAGAAAGCAAACCATCTCCAGCAGTGACCAAAAGGGAATGTTTTCACAATGCAAGAATTTGTGATTCAGAGACATGATAACTGCAATGAAGAAATACTTCATTACTGGCTAATTTGCATGTCCATGAATGCAAATTAGCACTTTCCAACAGAAGTATACACTGGGGGGCCCTTGTGTTGCAATGGCATTGGTATTACCCCCATTTACTTTCCCATACACATGCTCACACACACAAAAATTGATACGCACAAATACACACACACACACACACACACACACACACACACACACACACACACACACACACACCATACCTCCCAACCGTACTGAATTACTTGTTTTTTACTGAGTTTTGGTGTTCAAATAATGGGGTGCCACGATTCCAGAGTGGCACCCCTTCAGTTCCGATTTTTTCCCAGCTTTTTAAATTTTTTTTCTTTCACTTTTTGAGCTGATGTCATCACATGCGCAATGACGTCATCTCCATCAACCTGTCAGAATTGAGCTCAAGGGCTCACGTGCATGTATTTCCTGGCTGCTTCACTGTCTGTTTGAATGGATCTGCGAGCGGAAATTGGATTGCTTCTTGGTAAGGAACTGCTGCTGGAATTGAAAATGGTTAAGCTGACAGAGTTATTTCTGCTTTGCTTGGGGTATTTTCTAGTGAACGGAGTGTTCTCTGATGCATAAGATATTGTACTGCTTTTAAAGGTATTTATTGCTGGTATTTTAAAACCTTGTCATGTCTACTGCAGAGCTCATGGAACAGAGTCATTTCTGCTTTGCTTGGTTCTGCTTTTAAGCTTACACCAGAATCAGAATGGAGTTATTTCTACTTTGCTTGCCAGTAGAGGTGTGTGTGTGTAAAAATGCCCCCACATGAATGCACAGGCTCAAATCCTGTACCTTGGGTACAGGTAAAAAGTGCCTAAAGTCCCTAGCCACCATCAGTTCTAAATTTATGCCTCATATTTTTGTTCTCTTCCTCATTAAATCTGTGGTTTTTCAGGATTTTTCTGGCAAATCACTGAAGGATTTAATTCACTAAATAATGACAGGCATTTGAATTTCAGACTTCATATTCTTCAGAAAATTAATGGTAACACAAAACCTTTTATTCTAGCAAATTTATAAGTTTATAAGATCAGTATTTGAAATTTGTTCCTATTTTGGGGCTGTATTCCCCCATTATTGGCTTTGTCCAGGTTTTTTGTGCTAAGACGTTGAGAGCTATGGTGAGAAGTGAGACCTGAATTCACTAAATGATAGCCATTTAAGTTTCAGTCTTCCGACTTTTCAGGGAACTGCTGATTTGGTGTAGTGGTATGTTACTCTGACTGTAGTGCATAGTGTCTTGGGTTCAAGGCTTTGCAGTGCTATGCAGGGTGGTAACACAACATTTTATTCTAGCAACTTTCCAAAATTATACAAGCAATGCTTAAAATGTGTCCTGGTTTTTGGCCTTTTGTCCCCCCCTCCCCAAAAAAAAAATTGAAATTGAAAATAAGTGGTGCGAGAAGTTGTGCAAGATGCCTATGGCTTACAAGACTGTCATTCTATTTTATATATATATATATATATATATATATATATATATATATTGTATGGAAGTAGACTTGTATGATGGAAATGTTCTGTATTGGACAGCTTTGTCATTATTGGTTCATGCATTTTGTTTCATTGCCTACTGGAAAAATGTTCAAACAATAAATTTAAAATGCACTCAACTTAAGACTAACAAGTGTGCTGTAGTCCTTCCACAAGGACAAGGAATATAATTTAATAAAGTCAGGAAGATGTATCAAAGAATTCATGTATGTTTCTTGTTTTTGTGCAAAGGGCCTATGATTTGAAAATGACGGCACAAAGGTAATCTTTATCCACCACTGGCCAGATGCATTTTCTTTGGATGTGGTGTGGGCTTCAATACTGCTTCAATGAATGTGAGTCACAAGGGCAAAAATGTTTTAATGCGAAGTCTATTTCCATTGGTACTATTGCTTTGTTTAGCAGATATCTATTAGTGTTTGTGCATTGTGCTATAAAATGTAAAAATAAAATCCAAATAATCATTGTAGAAATAAAGCAGTATGCATGCATTGCACACATTAGTGTTTATGGTAAATGGGGCGAAATAGCCAGGTAATGGGACATTGGAATGGCTGCAGGGGGACTCTGGTGACATATTTTGGTTGTCTGTACTTCAGTTTACGTTTGAAAGTTGGCATCCCACAATTCCACTGGAGTGGGCGGGGTTATATAATTATGTATGCGAATTTTACATTAATCAGCGTACAGATTTGTACCTGTTTTTCATGGGCCTTGTCCAGATTTTTGATGTTTCCAGGTTGAGAGGTATAACGCACACACACACACACACACACACACACACACACACACACACACACACACACACACATACGCACACACACAAACACAAACACACATACACACACACACACACACACACACACACACACACACACACACACGCACACACACACACACACACCCCAACTTACCTCTTATCTGATTCTGAATGGGAAAACATCATTAATGTATCTTCGTTTTTCCCTGCCCCTTGTACATCACAGAAGATTACAGTCAGTCAACAAAATGTCAGACATAAAATGCATTGCGATGCTAGACCTGTTGCTCTGTTAAGATTTTCATATCCATCCAATATAATATTTTAAACATTTGGTCCTTATACTTCATATTATGTAAAATGCCCTCTTACATTAATTCATTGGTTGGTGTAAATGGTTTCGTCTCCCATGTACTCTGTTAAGGATGTTTAGTTTGAATCTTTCCTCCCTTTAACTTTTTTTTGTTCTATTTTCAAAGACTTAATGTACTGTGGAAGGACTACCCCTGATGTTTAGTGGTAGTGCAGAGAGCTAACTCTTTACTAAAGAACAGTGTGTAAATGCTAGGGGTAAAGGGGTAAATGCATCTTAGGTACAATATAAAGAGGGTATTCCTGTTGCCTAGTGTTTTGTCAGCTCCATGACTTTCCATGCTGCAAATATCATTATATTATATTTCTAATTGCCTTAAATACCCTGTATAAAGTGTTATTTCTGGTGTCTAGTGTTCCCAATGTCCATGACTTTCGTGCTGAACATGCTGTTTTATTATATTTTTAACTGTAGTTAAGGCACAATAGCTGGATCCTACTATCGCCCCCATGTTTCAGGTTTGCTTATTAGTCTAGGGCAGGTTTATAAGTTCATGGGTGATTACTAGGCCAATGGCACAAGAGCCTTTAAAAGCCTAGCCAATAATACCCAGGATATGACAATATTATAACTTAATTCTTAAGATATGAGATGGGGTAGTATCATGGTATTGGGTCTTTGGGTTTTGAAGCCATGAGTCATTTTACAGACTGCATCTGTCCATAAAGGACATGGACAGTACCCAAGGAGTGAATTTATGGTTCCCCATCCATTCTATCCAAATTCTTTTTGAAGAGAGTGAGGGATGGGCTTTGTTTTACAAAGATGGGAAGTTTATTGCATTGATGAGATAGCCTTCTGGATATGAATCTGTCTCTCCAGCAAGTTCTGTTAGAGTCACAAATAAGGCTCAGGTCCATGGAAGGCATAATCGTTGTATAATTTTCTTGCAAATATGTAAGATTTTCATGAGGGCTGGATCAGAGAATACCTTGTAGGTCAGATATTCCCTGTCGATAAACAATATGAAATGGAGTAAAGAGATACGGCCTTTAGTCAGTCTGTATAAGACACTTGTCTTACCCTTTGTATTTTTTATTGTGAGAAACTTCTGGGGCCACTCCATTTGGTGTAAGTGCCTGGTTAGGTACATGCAGAAGGGAGGATTGTACTCGATTATGGGCCTGATGATGGCAAAGTACAATGGCACTATGACTTCCTTTGATCTTGAGCCACATAGAAGGATTTCCTCACCCCTGTAGCTACCTAGTGGTCAACGTTTAGGTTACTATCTGTCTGTATTCCTAGATCCCTCACGTTTGGGTCTAGTTTTAGGGGTGTGCATTCAATATTATAATTTTCAGGGACATCTGATTTACTGAAGGGTATGATTATGCAGTTTTAGCATTTAGTCTCAGACCATGTTTTTTTTGTGATTCTTTTGTCAATTTTAGGCCTGTTTGCAGGTTATCAGCATTATTTGGGGATTCAGTGATTGCTCCCAGCTTACAGTCATCAGCAAGCTTGGTTAGCCAGACCCCCCCCCCCCAACATTGGCTATCACTTCAGAGAAATATACAGCTGAGGTCCCAACACTGAGTTCTACTGGACATTGCTAGCAACAGATTTCTTACTGGATGTGGACTGACCTATTTGTACAACAGGTTATTGGCTGTCCATCTGATGATGTATGGGTTTATGCCTAACTCAGTAGTAAGTTTATCTATTATCTTCAAGTAAGGGGTTGTGTCAAAAGCTTTGGCAGGGTCTAAATAATGGTGTGTCTTATTTTACCTTCATCCGTGGCCCTGATGACTTTCTCAAAGAAGTCCACAAGTCCACCAGACTGAGCAGGCAAAACCTCTTTTTAACAAAGCCACATTGGGTCTGGTCCAGTTTTTGGAGAGTTCCTATGTCTTTATTGATCATGTACATTTTAATCTTCTCCATGGACTTGCCGATAAGACTGGTCAAGCTTATGTGTCTGTATTTCCCTGGGTCAGTTTTTGGGCAAACCTTATTTAGACAGATGACTGTTGGAGTCCTCCATTACTCTGGGACAAAGCATGTCTGGAGGCTGTGGTTAAAGAGGGCTTCTAGTGGACCTGTTTTAAGTCATTTAAGAAGTATACTGGAATGTTTTCTGGACCCATGGAGGGTGTGTTTTTGGATTTACTGAGCGCAGTAAGGACCTGTTCCTCATAATGACTGGTAAGAAGATGGTTGAAGGTATTTCTTTGTAGGGGGTGATGGGGGTGGGGAGTTTGAACTGAACTTGTCAGCCAGAAGGTTTACTATAGTTTCAGGCTTGGTGTAAGTGTTACCATTCATGTTTAATTCAGCACATTGCTGAGCTTTTCCCCTGAGGTTACGAACATGATTAAAACAGCCTTATGGTTCTTTCACCTGGGAGGCTATCTTTGCCACATAGTTTGCTTTGGCAGATTTAACCAGCTCTCTAATTTGTTTGTTTAGACTGGTGATTGTCTTTTTGCACTGTTTTGTCTGTCCCTTCTTGGCTTTGGAGAAGATTTTTTTTCCTTTTGTTGAATAGCCTGTTTAAGTTAGGGGTCTACCAGGGTGGTTTATTGACTTGGACAGGTACTGACTTCTCTATGCAGCTATGAATGTGGTTGTACAGTGCTTTTGTGTACAGCTCAGTGTAGACCTTAGTGTCATCTGGATTCAGAAGGGCTTGGAAGTTTAATAAGCTGTCATTTAGTTTGAAATAATTAGCCTTATCAAAGTTCTAACAGGTTTAGAGTTTGATGAGAGTTCTAGATTAGGTTTAATACTAAAGGAGATCATTTTTTGTCAGATATTACCGGGGAGGAGTTACTGCATGGGAGGGAGCAGCATCCCCATATGTTTGTCAGTACTAAGTCAAGGATATTTGTACTTCTAGCTGAGGAACTAGCTAGTTGCTCAGGTCTATATCTGATTGTCAAATGCTGACAACTTCGAAGCTTCAAACTTTGAACTTGAAAGTTCGAAGTCTAAAAACATCGAATGTCAAAAAAACAAAAAAAACACTCAAACCCCCCCCCCAAAAAAAAACGCTCTATGCCCCCCTGCACCCCCCACAACCCTACAGTGCAGTAAAGGGAAATCTTCCCACACTCTATGGTGATCTCCATTATACATTTCAATGTTTTTACACTTCGAACTTTCAAGTTCAAAGTTTAGTGCTTCAAACTTGTCAACATTCGACATTATGATATAGACCCAGTTGCTGTAGAGTGTTTGCATTGACAAATTCCAAAAACCTCTGAGCAAGTGAATTATGGGTCTTATAAGTCTCCCACTTTATGGAGAGGTAGCTGAAGTCATCCATAAGTATGGTGTTAGGCTGAATGTTAAGAGATCCCAGAAGGTTTATGTAGGAGGTATGGTTTTCCAGACTCATGTTAGGGGATCTGAGGCTAGCAAAAATATGATAGAGGGCACACCTTTGATTAGTTGGGCATGGAACAGCTCAAGTGAGTCATATTGCTGGATTAGTCTAGTAACGTACTTGTCCTTAATGAACAATGACACATCTCCTCCTTTAGTTTTATCCTGAGCTGAGGGGGATCGAAATGTGTGAAATGCTTTGTACCCTTTAAATGCTGGGGTGCTTTCCATGGTTCTGAACCATGTTTCCATGACTACACATATGTCTGCATTCTCTGGGGTGAGGGGTGCTTCCAGGGAGTGCATGTTTTTATTTAAACTCTTAGCTTTGAGCAGCAGTACCTTTAGGTAGTTGTGAGTGATTTTTATTGCGTTGGTGGGTTTAACAAATTGGCATGGCCTAAAAAAAGGCACTATGGGGACAGATAGTTTTTGCCAGTATGTGGAAGCCAAGTGGTGACAAGTGCAAACCACATCTAGCAAAGCACTGTAGTCTGTCAATCATGTCTACCCAGGCTGATAGATATTGGATCTCCTTGTCATGACATCAGAAATTAAGACAATTGTTGAAGTCAATCATTTTTTGCTGGTACTGTGGTATCATCGATGGTGAAGTTAGTATGCTACTCAAGGCTAGATTCATACCCACCTGGGACACATATTCAGAGAGCTCCATCATGTCTCTCTTCATATAGTCTAGTGAGGTAAGTCTTAGGTAGTTTACGCCCTCAAGTCATACTGGTACTTGTGGTTTAAAGACCTAAGTGCATGAGTGATCTGGTGGATCATGGATCCAGACAGACAGCTCACTGTGATCTTCTCCTTGTTTAGCCTGGTAAGAGGGACATTAGTATGTGTTACAACGGAATCCCCAATAACTAGAATGTTTGGCTGTGGGGTGTGTCACCTTATGGGCTTGGAAGCGGGCCTATTATGATTATCAAAGTTACATGTTGTGTTTGTTCTCTAGTGTTGATAGTAAGTGTTTTGGGTGTAACACTAACAACCTGGTTTGCATTTTTTGTGTGTGCATGTGAGAGCTTTGCCTGCAATGACATTGTGTATCAACATCTCTCACACGCTGTGTTTGTCTGTTCTAAAATTAAATGGCTGTCAGTGAACATGAAGCAGTTACTACACCACCTCAGGATGCCCATATCTACTAGGCCAGAAACAGAGATGACAGAGAAGTACCTATCCATAAAACCAGATCCTTAATAGATGGGAAGGAGTAGGGAAGAGTCACTTAAAGGTTTAAGTAAGAGTGTTTAAAAGTATACTATTAGATGACCTGCAGCAGTGCTGCCCTCTGCACAAACTGGCAGCTCTTTGAACAGCTATGGTCAGAGGGAGACTGTGGAGAGCTTTTCCTATAGAGAATTTTAAACTGGAGAGGTTTGCTTATATACAAGGCAGGTGTGACCATGTCTACACACTACACAACACAAGTCTTTTATTCCAACAGGACAAAAGAATTTTACACAGTTAAGCCCTCAGGACAATCAGATAAAACACACAATAAGCCTTTCATCAGTAGTTTCCAACTCAGATGGGTGGATTCAGCCCTCTGATCACATCAGAGTGCAGAAAACCCCTCTTAATATAAAACAAACTTATTTTGAGTTCAAATGCAATAACAAATACTTTACAGCAAAAAGCATAACTCCTGCAGTATCAGGAATCCTTGGAAATACATTTGCAAGCCGTAAGAGATGTTCACAAATACAGAAAAAGGTGTAAAAATGTAGGAGAACTTCTACAAACACAAAAAAGACTTTGCAAAACTTTGAAATAGTTTGGCAAACTGAGAACAGCTTTTGCAGTATCAGAGGAGGTTAGGAAATATCAGAATACTATTAAACATATAAAACCAACCCTTTTATATTTTTAAAGTTAATATAACTAGCTATGCTGAATGTTCATTGCCTTATATACTTCTAACATGCTTGCACATAACCATATTCATCCATAATACCTTGATGACTACGAAATTATAAAGAACTTATGTTATCATGCAGTACTTCATGCACACATAAGGTTTCACTTCCCCAACTTTACACATTTTACAAAAGTGTTTTTTATCAAACCTTTTTGCATTTGCCTAGTGTGAATATCATGCGATTACTGTATTTGCATATAGGCATAGAGGTGCTCCTCTAGAATAGCCATTATGTAAGTGGAAAATCAGGACTATAAAAACCTCACAAAATCTCTCTCACCTTACAATAGTCATGCTTTTATATGCAGTCCCACATGCCATCACACACCTGCACTAATATACACACCTCCCAAACCTACATGTCTGCTAAAGTCCCTACCACTAGCTTCTGACATATTTGGGTGAATACAAGCTTTTGACTTTATTCTTTAACATGGGCAGTCTAGGTAGCTTCAGAATGCCTCTTTAACATTTGCAATAGGTGGGAGTGGCAGCCCAATGCAGTGTTTCACTATAAACTGGCACACCACTGTCTCTGAATGGGAAGGGGCTGCCACAGGGTGTACATCTGGCTTACTCCAAGTGGCAGTAACTGTTCAGATGTCATCCCATTATCATCAATTTATTTATAGAATGAGAACATAATCAGCTGTAGTAGACTGCCTCTAAACCTACCACATTCAATCTTCTCACTAAAGACTAAAGTAAAAGTTACATATTTCAGCCAGAAAATAGAAACATTACACCACCTACAACTCTCCAACCCACAAGAAACAACACTTTTAAACTCAAATATGCTATTAATTTAACAAGGAATACCTAATGAAATTAAATAGTAAAGAATCTGAAACATGAGTCACGTTGCTGGGTTTTTTATGGTAACTTTACACATTAATTGCACACAATGCATAGGCACTGTCAGCTTGCAAAAACACCATACCCACTTAAAACAACCCCAAACCCCCATGTTCACTTAGTTTAACAAAATGCAAGTAAATACTATTAAAAACAAACTAAAACAGGAATTCTGCCTTATTACATGTCACATTTGTTACAATGAAAAAAAAACATAAATAATTGTAGTAGCCAGCTAAAGTAATCCCATTAAAGCCCTTAGGAAAAATTTGTTTTTTTTTTTTGCTCTGTTTCAGTTCTGTAGCTCTTTACTCCAAAGTTACAGCCTTATTTTCCATTTCTCAGATAGTGGCAAGTATCATGAGAACAAACCTTTTACCTGTATAGATGATATTCTGATGCCCTCCTCTTTTTATCAGTTATGCCCAGTGGTGCCTGTCCATTTGATGACAGTGCAAAGTGCACAGGGCTGCCACATGCCTCCATAAATAACATAAACCTGTTGACATCTATATATTAGCAATGTATACAGCTTTTTAAAATCTATGCTGTTACTTTGAAAAATGTTTACAATGAGTCTGTATACAAATGCCTGCTTGCCTGACAAATATAATGTTAGCATAACCATGTAATTTAGGTGTTTAGTATACAATTATTTTCAACAATGATTTTCTTAATTTTCATTTCAGATTTTTCACTGTTCCAATAAACATTTAGTAATACAATTTTTTTTCTACGAGTAAAGATATGGAAATAACTTACATCCAGCATGCAAAGCACATGCTGGCCAATCAGCAGCTAGTTAAAGTAGTGACCTCCTCATACACTAAACAGTGTCTGCGATGGCCAATGGTAAATGGGACCTAGCTAGAAAAAAGTTAAAGTGAATACTGCATGTCCAGTCTTGGGATATGTCTTACTACCTACTTAGCATCTATTAAACCTACTCTACCATATATCTCTTAAATTAATCCAATCTGTTACTAATAACAACCTGCTTTATAATCTACCAGCCTCCATCTCAAACTACACTGAATGGAGAAAACAGATGATTTCTAATCTTTCATAGTCAGACATTATTGGCTCACAACTTAACTCCCACTCCTACAAAATAAATAACTAAATAAATAAAATAAAGAAAAAAAGTGGATTTGTAATACATATGTGTACAAGAACCAATTGCACACATTACATGTATTTGCCTTTAGCCTTGATCACAGCAGGGGCACTAGGATAATTCTGTCCTGTCCAATAGCAAATTCAGAAAAAAGGATTGCATGAGGTTATCTAGTTTATCTCTGTCAAATCAGGAAAAATGAACGACAAGCCCAGGGGTTCAGGAAAGGCTAATAGGAAGCCTTATGTCAGAAGGTTTCCACATCCCATCCAGAGACTGGTGTACCACAGGGGTTTTCATCTCACAGGGCCTTCACCACAGAGATCACTATTGTGGTCAAAGATGCATGCTAATACAGTAGTCCAAGGCAGTGGCTAATATTAGTTAATATTAATTAGCTATGTACTCTCCCAATAAATGTCCATAGCTCCTGATTTGATCAACTGAACAATTCATAGACTCATTCAACCTAGAAAATTTTTATGTTAGGAGGAAAAAAGTACTGCCTTAAAATCACGATGGCTGACAATTCACTTATGTCTCAACATTTGTATTACAGGTAAAGTCAAGAATGATGTAGGGATAGGGGAGTGTTAGTGTAGATACGTATATATGTATGTATACATACAACAGAGTGTGTGTGTGTGTGTGTGTGTGTGTGTGTGTGTGTGTGTGTGTGTGTGTGTGTGTGTGTGTGTGTGTGTGTGTGTGTGTTTCTATGTTTGTAATAGTTGAATTAAGCTCCATAAATGTGTATGTGTGTCTGGCTGGGTGATTCAACTAGAGGAGTTAGGTAAGGAGTGAGGAAATGGAATGTGTGTGTGTGTGTGTGTGTGTGTGTGTGTGTGTGTGTGTGTGTGTGTATGTGAAGTGGGGCTGCATGTGTTAATATGTTGGATGGACTGCAAGGGAAAATACTAGCACAATCAGGACTAAGAGTGCAAATTTTCTATGCAGAGAGATGGCAATGAGCCAATAGCGAAGTCTTTCCTGCTGTGGCCATTCTTGTTTCTGAATCAAATTTTCTCGCAGTCTTGCTATTCGACTAAACCATGTTGTGCATTTAGGATGAAAGGTGAGGATTTTATTGAATCCTGGCCATAATGCTTTCCTACCCTAAATTTAATATTTTAGCCATCTGCATCTCCAAAGTACCTGTCCAGGAACTGTGTTACTATCTTCCAATTGACATTGGTAGCTGTTTAGTTCATCAGTCTGATGCAGAAAAACAAAAAAAAAAATCAGGTTTTGCATTTTATTCCTAAAAAAAGTTCACCATCTGCTTCTCAATACCTCATAACTCTAGTCTCGCTAATCAGCTCTCCTCATTACATATGATATGTCTGCTGCTTAACTTAAGCAACACATTGCACTTTAAATGTGACTTGTTTATTCAGTGATTATTTAAACAACTGGTTTAAACTTGAATGTGTTATGCACCCAGCTCACTGTTTCAGCATTCGGCCTATAAGGATTTATCTCATGAGCCATGGCACTGATAGATTTAGCTGCATCCTGAAAGGATATTATTTTTCATGCAGACTACTAAAGTCCTAGGCAAATTTGCTAAATTATATTACCTGATATTATAAAAAGGAGTCCTAAATAAAAGTTCTGAAAATGTGGTGACAAAGCATTGAAATCTAACAGTGATATGAACCTCATCTTAACCTGAATAATGCACCTTCATAATGTTTTTCGAAGCATTTTCACTTATGTTTAATATGTTCTGAGTGTTTATTGTTCACAATAAAGGTCGTATTATAGTTTACTAGCGTGCTTCTCCTTTGGGACTTACTTGTATTTAGTTCTTGGTCGTTTTGAAGCGTTGACTGGACCTTCATAATGTTAGCAGTTTTCAGCATCTCACTCTAGTGTCTTTTTCTTCTAACCTGCCTCCTATGGAAGCCACCTATGTTATTGTTGTTGTTTTTCTTTCGGCTTTTCCAAGTTAGGGGTCACCACAGCAGAACTCCGGTCCGCTAATGATTGGCAGTAGACTTTTACGGTGCCGAGGTGCCAGCCCGACGCCCAGCCTTCAACGAAGGCACACCCATTTATGCATGCTGTTCGAATGCCACTCGACCGTGGGGAGGACATGCAGACTCCACACAGAAGGTGCTCCAGCCGAGAATCGAATGGGAGAACCTCTTGCTGTGAGGCGAGGAAGCCACCTATGTTATTGTTACTATTAAAATAGTTCTGCATGCCACCTGCAAAATGACCTTTATGTGCAAAATAATACAATGACTATAACATATGAATGCCCTTTAATATGGTGTGCTGGCACGACCGTTCTAAACATCTGACAAAATGTTACTTTTTTTTTTAAATAATCTAAATGCCAGTCCCACAATGTGGTACTGACAGGTTCCTGGGTAGTTCCTAGGCATGCAGTCCAGAGGGCTAATGAGAAGCCAAGTACAATTTCCCCACAACACCGCTTCATCAAGTGACTTGTATAGA
This sequence comes from Protopterus annectens, assembly GCF_019279795.1. NCBI lineage: Eukaryota > Metazoa > Chordata > Ceratodontiformes > Protopteridae > Protopterus > Protopterus annectens. The sequence continues at coordinate 176,393,395 of NC_056744.1, forward strand.
CTCACACAGCAGGCAAACAGAGACTCGGGGAACAAAATCCTAAACTACCATAAGCAGCTTGTTTAAAACAGATTGCTTTAAACCTATTTCATTTTGAATATAGGATAGTTAGTGTCTTATGATTATTATTCAGCCTGCAGGGTATGACTTAGTGTATTTGCTTAAAGACAGTTAAGAAAACCTCAAAATGCATTCACTTGAGGCACTCATTAAAATGGAGAACATTGACATCTGTGCAGTGACAGAGACCTGGTTCAAGGCTCCAGAGAACACCCCTGCATTACCAGGCTATAATTCATACCACACCTTTCGGTCACCTAAGCTGGACCAAAACACTAAAGGTGGAGGCGTGTCTACATTCATTAAGGATATCCACACCTCCAGGCTAGTTGCTCAGCATAATGCAGCCGAGATTATCCAAGTGCAACTAACTCTTGGCAAGACTGCAATCCAAATTGTAACTTGCTACAGATCCCCCACCATGCTCCAGGATTCCCACTCCTCATTTCTTGATACACTGGAAAATATTAGGGTACAATCCAACATCCTAATAATGGGTGATTTCAACTACCCCACCATTAACTGGGAAAGCTACTCATGTACCAACTCTTTTGTTCAACATTTTCCGGAATTCATAAATTCCAATGCCTTGGATCAACTTATCCACACCCCCACCAGGGGAAGCAATATCCTAGACCTGGTCATTACCAGCATGGATGACTGGTGTTCTACACCAGAGGTCAATTCCTCGCTGGTCAGATCCAACCACAAGCTAATCACCCTAGACATCCACATCCTGCCCCCACTCCCCATTAGGGAAACCACTATAAAACATTTCTCCAAAGCCAACTTCATCAGAACCCACACTGTGAAAGTAGCAGAATCCAAATCCGACTTCAGATCAGTGATAAGTGGAGTACCACAGGGTTCAGTCCTGGGTCCTCTCGTGTTTGGTATCTACTTTTCTGAAGTACAGGCTAACACAGAAGGTCTTTGACTAACAAAGTTTGCAGATGACTGCAAACTAGGAGTCATAATCGAAATTCCTAACAATGTGGACATCCTACAAAAGGGCCTCACTTAGACAGATGCCTGCTGTCAATGCCATGGACTCAAGCACAAAGGCAAAAAGTGCATTGTCATCCCCTTTGGTAAAAACTCTGTACCCATGAGCTACCACATAGGTGGTAGTCTACTTAACACCGAAAGTGTAATAAGAGACCTTGGGACACAGGTGGACATGGACAGTAGTCTCTCCTTTGATAATCGAATTGCCACAGTAGTCAGGAAATCCTTCTACATAGCACACCTCATCACAAAAGGTTTCTCATCCAGGAAAAAGAGGTCATTGTTCCCCTCTGCTCGTCACTCATTAGACCCATTATAGAGTGGAATGCCCCTTTTGGTATGTACCTCACAAGATATCTACAACAACTGGAAAGGCCACAGAAATACCTCAGAAAGAGGATTACCAGCCTCAAACAGATGCCCTACGCAGACCGTCTCAAAAAACTCCAGCTTTACTCTGTCACATATCGCCTACTCAGAGATGATTTCTGCCTAACATTCAAAGCTATGTCAGACCCAGAGCTGTTGGACAGGGTCCACTTAAAGAAATCCCAATCCCTCTGAGCTACACACTCTAGGGACCTGAACCTTGTCACCACAATAAACAGAACATGCTGGAGGGATAGAGTTATGTCCCAGAGACTTTCCATACTCTGGAACAAACTACCTGTCTATATCAAACAAAAGTCCTCATTAGCACTCTTTAAGAAAAATCTTGATGACTGGATGTGAAATAGGAAATTAACCCCAGGGATCATCTCTGTGGCACTGCACGACAGGGGCATACGAAAATAATTTTCTTAGGTGGTGAAAGCCAGGGTACCTTTTTGGCTAGACATTTATATAGGCCCTAGAGCCAATAGCCTAGTATCTACCTATGAACATATAAAAAAAAATAAGTGCTGGTTAAAATTTGGAGATTTTAAAAGAAAATGAACAAGTGGCAAAAAAGTATACAATAAATTAGCTAACAAGCTGAAACAGATTTCATAAGGTATGCATTTATCCAGTGTGTATGGTTATCAAGTAAGAGTACCTCAGTGAGTTTATGATCTCTACACTTAGGCAGACAGTGTTATTTACATTAGGGTATACTATGACATATGGCCAAATAATTCCATAGTTAAGTCATGGTGTCTGTCACTATATAAAAAAAAAAAAAGAAGAGATTCTCAATGTACAGCTTTACAGTATAGAATGGTTAAGTAAAAGCATCATCATACAGTGTGCCTCATTTTTAACAGAATAAGATCACAGCAGAAATTTGGTCAGCTCAGACAGCAAGCAGCAGGTAGCACGCATAAGAAAATTCCGGAAAGAACCTTATTTCTTAGATGAAAGAAAAAAAGTATATTTGTAAGTTTCTTTCCACACTATGTGAAGACTAACCCATTTATAATTGTGAAAAGGCTGAATTCTTATGTTAATGTTTTTAGCAAAACTGATTTAAAAAAAAAGATGCAGCTATACTCCTATAGAAGTGTCCATATCCTCCTATAAATAACTGTCTCACAAACAATGAAGTCACATTTTAAGCACTGATAAAATGCAATACAATGAGTGATGTGTTATTATTTTTTAACAAGAGGATAACTAGAGAATATAGAAACTAGGCAACAAGCTGCTACATCAATTTACAATTTTATTACCTGACTTTTCAAAGAACCTTACAAAATCTTTCATTATGAAACTGTCAAAACTTGCCATCAAAAACTGTATATTATGTTTTGCATCTTAGAGAGACTTAAATAACACATTATTTAGCTATCTAAATTATTGTTAGCAATTTTTCAGACTTTATTAAGAGTTAAGGAACATTGCCAAAGAAGTAAGTAAGAGCTGTCAGCATATAATTAAATCTTCTCTTAATGCTGCAAGGAAGAAAAAGCATGTTGTGCAGACTTTAATAATGTACATTCATTCTTCTTTTACAGCATGCTTGGAATAATACAGTTTCATTCCTGTCATTTTTCTGTTTTTATTGACAGTGAAATATCAAATAGAACTTGATCATGTACCTTCTGGAAGAGTAATATATTTATCATAGATACCTGTAAGGTGCATACTGCTAATCTCTCTAATAAGAGAAAAAAAGCATCTCTGAATGTCGAAAAACTAACCAATTAAAAAAACCCTCACAGAGGTATAAATAACTGAAAAATACACCATCCCATCCTGAGGTGAGCTAACATTAACCCCAAGTGACAGTATGGAATAAGTACTCTGGAGATGAGAAAAGACCAAAGCACTGGTTTTAGCTGACTACACAAACAGGTGTATCATACCATTAATGAAAACATAGTGTCCTTTGACCCCTTAGACATGGAAGATAAGTACTGCTGAACTAATGACTCATGCTGAAGGCATTATTAATTTATGGAATGCCTAATCGGTTACACCTCTCCCTGACAGACTTTACTAAAACAAGAATATTCGTGCTCCTACAAGCCACTTCATGGTTGGGTGAGCTATTTGTTGACTTGCTATCTTCTGCACTTTCCTCTAAATCTGTCACTAAGTAGCAGTAATATGCTACTCAGTGATGTGGTCCTGTGGCCAATAAAATACTAAACAAATGCAACTTTCCTTGCGCTCCACCTCCAAAACAAATAGAGACTAGTTTCTATATCACATGTCTGGTACAGAAAGAAGAGTAATCCTCATCAAATCCCTATAAACAGCTAAGTGTATACCTAGTGCAAATGTGACTCATATGTGGACCAACATGTCCTCTTTGCATCTGTGTGTATTCTGAATGACTGCTGCAGTTTACACCAACATCACAAAGATAACCCACAGGTGAATCAGTGATTCCCATAAATGGCAGGAGGTGTTTACCTATGTGAATACGAATGTGTGCACATGCGCATATATGTGTGTATATGTGCACGCATCCTAAAAATAGGTTGTCACTCAGTTCAGGATGAGTTCTTTCTATGTTGTGCGCATTGTGTGTTCAGATACACTTTGCAGTCTCCACAATCTTGTATTACCTTAAGAACAGGAGAAAAAAATAAATTAATAAATGCATGTGAATGAAGGTCATATAGTCAGAAACTCTCCAAGGAAAGTGAGTGCTTGGTGTGATAATAATCATAAGCCATTTCTACCCAGCAAATAATGAGTGGCAAAAATATGAGGAGAGGGAGAGTCCTGAAGTCACCTCACTGGTCATGTTGTCAAGGAACTTTAAAAGAGTACGCATGTGATGATTTTCATGGCCTGATTCAAAATACGTTATTTTGCAGATAGCATTATTCTGGCCAGTGGAACACTTTTACAATAAATGTCCATAAACAAGGAGAAAAGTGCCTTGAAAAATCACCAATAAACAAAGTCAACCAAAGCACTCATGAATCCAGTATACAAACACAGCTCCACAAAGTAAGATAGGCAACACACTTTAATTTTAATGCTTCCAAAACACCACATTTTCATCCACGTACATACAGGACTTCATCAGAAACATGTTCAAGAGTGAATTCCCTCCATATATACTCCTCCCTAAACTGCCTTAATGACATAATTAATCTAATAAAATTTATTAAGTAACTGAGCAACCAAAATTAATTAATCAAAGTTATATATATATATATATATATATATATATATATGTATGTATATAAAATATTCACAGTACTCCATGCAAGATATCAATTACTAAATACATTTTAAAACATTTCAGACATAAAAATATGTAAAACAATGTAAAAAATCCTTAATATATGCATTAAAATAGAAATTACAATGAATTAGACATACTATAAAATAGTTACAATAGTTAAAAATAGTGTTCAAAACCAAACAAGACTGCCACTTCCTGGTTATATATATGTGTATATAACAGCTTATCTTTTAAATTTTTTTTCCTAAAGAAAACTTTAATACACTTTAATGAAACTAGTTATAGCTTAGCAGATCTAAGTTTGAGAACAGGAACCAAGGAAACATGGTCATTAAGTCCTGGGAGCCAGTTGGCTTCTAACTTCAATTGCCAAAAAAGATCCCTGAACTTGATAGTTGTCTCCCAAGGACCTCCCCGGGGGTCCAATTCAACTTTTTCAATAACAAAAAAAACATAAACTGCCTCAGTACAAACTATGCTGTGCTTGTATAGGGCGTTATTACTATCCTGTTTTTTAGTATCATTAAGGTGTTCGTATATCCGTCAATTACATTTCCTATTGGTCTTTCCTATATAGAAAGATCCACATACTTTGCAAAGAGCAGTATATACAACTCCAATAGTATCACCGTTACAGTGTGGATTTGTCACCAACTTTGCATTCCTGTCTTTTAAATTCACACTATCTCCCTGCAAGACATATAGACATTGTGTACAGGAACCACACTTGTATGTGCCTTTCTTTTGTCTACACTGTTTAACCTTGTGGTTTTCTAACATTTCCTTAATGTTCCCACCCTTTCTATAACTGAATTTCAGGGGATCTTTAAATAATTGTTCCAAGTCTGAATAGTTACCAAATCTCCACCAATTCTTGGAAGCAACATCTTTAACAAGGTGAGCATTACTACTAAAGTTCAAAACAAAATTACTACTCCAGTTGGTTTCTGTAGATCCGTTCTCCATTTCCTGGTTCGGTATCTGCTCTGAAACCCCTAAAATAGGGCAAAAATCTACCTTACCTCTCTTTCATAATTTCACCCTCAACTTCTTCCACTAAATCCAAAGGATGCTTTCTTTCCAAAAACATATCTTTCAATTTCTTACTTTCTATAACATAATCCTCATCCAATGAAGTCATTCTACAACTCCTAATAAATTGTCCTTTTAAAATTCCTTTCTTTTGATTAAAAGGTTGAGCACTAGTAAAAAATAAATAGGAGTTCAAGAATGTCTTTTTTCTATACACATTGGACTTAAGTATTTTCTCCTCAGGTATCTTTTCTATTAAAACATCTAGGTACTGTAATTTCTCATAAGAAATAATGTAAGTAAATCTAAGGAATTCCGTAGTACTGTTTATATATTCTATGAATTCATTAAGTATCACCTCGGGTCCAGTCCAAAAAATACAAATATCATCTAGGTAATGTCGATAATAACTCCAATATTGAGAATATTGTGAGTGAAATATGAATTTGTCTTCCCATGTAGACAAAACTAGGCTGGCATACATGGGGGCACAACTGGCCCCCATAGCTACCCTACTAGACTGCCTAAAAAACTCATCTTTGAAGTAAAGGAAGTTGTGTCTAAGTACTATGTGCATTAACTCTGTAAGAACTACTATAGTACTGTTACTCTGAGCACATCCTCAAACCATTCAAGTCCTAATTTATGGGGTATGACATTAAACAAATCTTGAATATCAAGAGTTACAAAAATTAAACCATCTTGAAATAAATTGTGATTAATACTCCTCAAAAAATCCCAAGAGTCCTTTAGGATGCCCACCTTCTCAGACCTAACCTTTTTCAACTTGAAATCCAAAAACATGGCTAGAGGATAGGTTTTAGATTCAGTAGCTGCCACAATTGGTCTGAGAGGTGGGTTATCCACATTCTTATGGACCTTAGGTATTCCGAAAATTGAAGGGACTTTAGGTTTATCCATGATTAAATATTGGTATACATCTTGACTGATCAAATCATCATTCACCATTTCTTTTAACATAAAATCTATCTTCTTATGAGCTACGTTCATTTTGTTATGGGAGACTCTAATATATCTGTCCGTGTTGTTCAACATATCTAACATTTTCGCTTAGTACATAATACTGTCCATAATAACCAAACCACCCCCCTTATCAGGTTTCATAACCCTAACATACTCAGTCTTTCTTAGAGAATCCAAAAGGACATATTCCTCTTTACTCAGGTTGTAGTGTCTACTCTGATTACTTAAACTCTATCTGAGATCCATTTCAACCTGTGCCTCAAAATTCTTAAGCTGGGGCGGAGAGGTGGGTTAAATGTACTCTTTTTCTTAATCAAGTTTGTTTTAGGTCCATTATTTTGTCTTATAAGTTCAAAATTCTTCCTTCTCAGAAAATGTTTTAAATCTATTAAAACATTAGTGATGTGACTTGCTGTACTTGGTACAAATTTTAATCCTTTACTGAACAAGCTAAAATATACATGATATATGTCCAAATAGCTATAATTGAAAATACTGAAATTTTGGTACATGTGTTTAAAGCCCTCTACTGCGATGTGTCCATCACCTGATGTGTCATGTACCTCATTGTTATTGTGAATGTCCAAATTTAGTATCTCCTCTCTTTCTGATGTCCCCCTCGGGGTAGTAGTAGTAATTCACTGGTGTCTGTTGTTTGATCCTCTCCAACCTCCTCAACGTAGGAAATTCTAAAGAGTCATTCAGATCTTAGCCCCCCCCCCCTGTCCATCCACTCTGTGAAAGATAGTATAATCACCTCCTATATTCTATTCCGTGTAACCAACCTCCTCCCAGTGTTCCTCAACCCCAAAATGATCAATATTGTTCCAATATTGTCTCCTATTTTTAGTCTTAGGTTTGGGATAACAACATTGTTCCCTTTATTCAACTAGGTCCCTATCTAATTTCTTACATTTTCTATTATATATATGTTTACATTTTTCTTCAATTTGTTTTCTTTCACTTTAAAATATTTAGATTTTTCCCTTTCCACTGTAAACACAAGATATGTTACAATGGCATTGTTGGTTTTGTCTATGTCTTTATAAAGTATGTCCATTTCCTTTTCATTGTTTGTAATGATAGCTCACATGATATCCAACCCACATTTATTACAAATCTTAAGAAGCTCTTTGTGGAATTCACTACCCACATTCACATTGTTGGGGTATTTATAAATACGAAGCAAACAACAGATGCTAGCACTTGCTAACCAACCAATAAGTCCGAAAAAAGTGCTCAGGCTCGCTGGTAGTAAACGGAGGAATTTATTGACACCAAAATCCACAAAATAAAGTGCTCAAATGATAGAGCCGTACAAAATGTAACATGAACGCTCTTCTAAATCCACCAAATGCTGCGTTTTCGTCAGTATGACTTCATCAGACACTCTACCTTCATGATACACTTGTTTAAATACTAAACAATTAAATTAAGCACATTTCACTGGTTCTACAAACCATATCAATTAATTCAAACACACCAATCAAGTTCCTACATTCATTAATATTAATTTCCCTCATTAAATATACTTTATTCCACTAAATAAAAACTCTTTATATGTTTAAAAATGTTAAAAAATATATTTAAAATGCCACTTTAAATACTAATATACCTACTATCAAAGACTATTTATATATAAATTTAATTCCACATAATAAATAAATATAAACATTGCATATTATAAAATCCTCAGATTGTTGTTTTCATGAATTTTGTGATAGAACATATAAAGTTAATTTCATATTGGTACACTGCCCCCTAGTGCCCAACTTCGTGAACCGCTCTATAATTTATTAGCCCTTAATTTAAGTAATGGAGTTATAGTTAAATAATCATTAATCCCAGGGCTAGTGTTGGAATCCAGGTATACCTGCCACCATAACTCCTTATTTTCTAGGATGTCCTCCCATGGACCACCCCTTGTGTCTGGTATTACTTGGTCCAACACAAAAAACTCATACTTTGCATTTGGGCATATAATACTGTGTTTGTAAAGTGCATTAGTGCTTTTGTTCTTCAGAATGTCATAATAATGTTCGTATATTCTACGTTTCAAACATCTCTCAGTTTTACCTACGTAGAATGATTGACATATCTGACAAATTGCTATATACACTATTCCTCTACTTTCACAGTTATAATGTGTCCTACTTTTAATCTTTTTCTTTCTACTGTCCAAATATATTTCTGCCTTGTTCATGACATATGGGCATTGTTGGCATCTTCCACATTTATATGTCCCACACCTCCTAGTATTATTATCCCCTTCCTTTCTTTTCTTCTTTCTAATATTTTACCAATATTTGGCGGGTTCTTGTACACAATCTTGGGTTTGATGTTGAATATTTCTTCAATATCTGTTAGGGTACTAAATTTATTCCACTCCTTTATAAAGAAGTCCTTAAATTTCCTATTAAAACTGTTGTATTCTACAACCAGACTTCTTCTATAGTCATCTTGGTTTATTTGCTTTGTGTCCGTTACCGGGGTACATCTTACTTCTACATTTTGTTTGTCACCCTTACCTATTATAGGTTCGAACCTGCCCCCTCTACCTTCCTCGACTTCACTTTTTAACTTATTAATAAATTCATCTGGGTATCCCCTTTCTTTAAACATATTATGTAAAATCCTGCATTCTTCCTGGTAATCAATATTGTTTGATGTCATTCGGGAGCCCCTAACAAACTGCCCCTTGACAATGTTCCTCTTACTGTTTAGGGGATGTGCACTATCATAATGTAAGAAAGAGTTCACATACGTCTCCTTTCTATAAACTCTGCTCTCAAATTTACCAGCCCTTTTGTATATTTCTATATCTAAATACTTTAGGGCCTCAGTACTGACAGAATATGTGAACTTCAAGTATTTAGTAGTTTGGTTAATATAATTCATGAATTCCATAAATTTTTCATCACTTCCTATCCAAAAAATAACAATATCGTCGAGAAATCTGTGATATAAAGTCCAAAATTCTTTATATGCACTTGTTGTAATATATTGCTCTTCCCATTTTGCAAGTACTATGTTAGCGTACGTGGGGGCACAAGCGGCCCCCATGGACACCCCCTTCTTTTGCTTATAATATTCACTATCGAACATTATGAAATTGTATTTTAAGATAGTGTCCATCAATATTACGCTTGCTATTTTATCATTCTGGCTTAATGTACCATCCTCGAACACAGATTCCTCGAAGGAATTCATACCCTCCAAATGTGGTATACACCCAAACAAGTCTATTACATCTATAGTGACACACTTTATATCCTCTCTATACATGTCCTGCTTTAATTCCCCCAAAAACTCCCAGGAGTCCTTCAAGATTACTTTATTATTAACCCAAATATGTTTAGTCTTGAAGTCTACATATTTGGCTAGGGGGGCTGTTTTTGAACCTTCAGCCGATACTATTGGCCTCAGTGGTGGATTTCCCATATCCTTGTGAATTTTAGGAATTCCGAATATGGTAGCCACTTTAGGTTTCTTTACTTCTAAATACTTATATGTTTTTTCATCAATTACATTTTCCACCACGAGGTCCTGTATAATAGTATCGATTCTATGATAGGCCACATGAACTTCATTTAACGACACTTCTGTATATTTTTCTTCATCCCTTAGAATGGAATTCATTTTTCCTTCATACAGTATTGTGTCCATAATTACTATCCCCCCACCCTTATCTGGTTTCATTACCCTCAAGGAACCATTACCACTTAGTTCCTGTAGAACTTCGTTCTCCCTTTTACTTAAATTATGTTGTACCCAGCTTTTATCATATTTTCTCCTTACTGAGTCAATCATAATATTTTCGAAGTTCCTGATTTGAGGTATTAATGGAGGGTTGTATATGGACTTCCTTCTTAATGAATTTTCTCTAACATCTTCCCTGTTGAAGCCCATCCTTGAGGCCATAATCTCCAAATTGATCTTTCTGGAAAACAGCTTCATATCAAGAATTGTACGTGTATAGTCCCCTCGTCTATTAGGTATATATTTTAAACCTTTACTTAACAAAGAAAAGTGGTCGGGGTTTAATTTTAAAATACTAAAATTATAAATAGTGAAATTCTGAAAAGTGTGTTTGACCCTATTATTGTCTATGTCCCCCAATGACTGGTCTATTCTCTCAGTGTGTGGGTTTTCTACAAGCGCCTCACCAGGCTGATGGACTCTTATTTCAGGGTTAGGGGTATTCAATAATACCTCCTCCACCCTGTCCCCCCCCCCATTTCTGAAAATTTTCTCTGTTATAATTATAATTCCCTTCATTTCCATTCCTTCTTTCCTGTATGGGGGGGAATTCAAGGTCATAACTTTCATCATCCCATATGTTGTCCTTTCTAGGTCCATAATTGTTTGTATATTGTACATTTTTTCTTTTATTATCATTATTAACCTTATGTACACTGTCATATGCCTGTGTGTGTGGTTTGGGATAACTGGTATGATTATCATATTCCATGATATCCCTTTTTAATTTCCCCATCTTCCGCTGTATCACCTCATCACACATTCTATCTATTTTGTTTCTCATAGAAAAATATTTCTCATTTTCTTCCTTAATATCAAAAAATAAATCAGTCTTGATACAGGTATCCAATGTAGTTATTTCATTCCCCAATTCATCTATTTTGTTATTGTTTTCTTCTATAATTAACCTAATCACTTCCAACCCACAATTGTTAAAAACTTTTATCAGGCATTCATGAAACTTGGAACCTATCTGAACATTATTCGGGTATTTAAAAACTCTTAATCCCTTTGGGACAATCTCCCTTTCTAAACATTCCCTTAAATAGGCATTTTCAATGTTTAAGGTTCTGTATTTCATTAACATTTTATCCAGTCTCATTATTTTCATAGCATATGATTCATTATTTTCAGCACTAACATCACTGCTACCATAATTTACTTTAAATTGAAAGTCCCGTTTGAGCCATTCATTAATCGGCTTCTCATTAGATAGCATGTGAACAGTACCTTTTGATTTATTTGGTGAATTTACTCTTTTCTTTGGGATTGCTCCCTTGTCCATCCCATTGCTGTTTCTTCCATCCCCTTCGTTTGTCACGTCCGAAAAGATTCCAGGGGTATTGTTGGGATTAAAAAATGTCCCCATATTGAGAACGCCGGCTCCTTCTTGGTCGCCTATAAGCTCTCTCTTCTTCCGCTTCCCCCTGTGTTCTTCCGGTTTTTCGGCCCCTTCGTCACCATCCGTGGGATTCCTACTTCCAGCAATAAGGTTGGCACACAGTGGTGTTAACAGATCGATCAACTCTGTTAACTGGCCCATAAGCCGTCTGGCTTGGCCCGTTTCCTCCTGCATAGAAACGCTCATCCTCCCGGTCACAGCACCAGCGGACCCTCCTCACAACCACGAAGCAAACAACAGATGCTAGCACTTGCTAACCAACCAATAAGTCCGAAAAAAGTGCTCAGGCTCGCTGGTAGTAAACGGAGGAATTTATTGACACCAAAATCCACAAAATAAAGTGCTCAAATGATAGAGCCGTACAAAATGTAACATGAACGCTCTTCTAAATCCACCAAATGCTGCGTTTTCGTCAGTATGACTTCATCAGACACTCTACCTTCATGATACACTTGTTTAAATACTAAACAATTAAATTAAGCACATTTCACTGGTTCTACAAACCATATCAATTAATTCAAACACACCAATCGGCTGAAGGTTCAAAAACAGCCCCCCTAGCCAAATATGTAGACTTCAAGACTAAACATATTTGGGTTAATAATAAAGTAATCTTGAAGGACTCCTGGGAGTTTTGGGGGGAATTAAAGCAGGACATGTATAGAGAGGATATAAAGTGTGTCACTATAGATGTAATAGACTTGTTTGGGTGTATACCACATTTGGAGGGTATGAATTCCTTCGAGGAATCTGTGTTCGAGGATGGTACATTAAGCCAGAATGATAAAATAGCAAGCGTAATATTGATGGACACTATCTTAAAATACAATTTCATAATGTTCGATAGTGAATATTATAAGCAAAAGAAGGGGGTGTCCATGGGGGCCGCTTGTGCCCCCACGTACGCTAACATAGTACTTGCAAAATGGGAAGAGCAATATATTACAACAAGTGCATATAAAGAATTTTGGACTTTATATCACAGATTTCTCGACGATATTGTTATTTTTTGGATAGGAAGTGATGAAAAATTTATGGAATTCATGAATTATATTAACCAAACTACTAAATACTTGAAGTTCACATATTCTGTCAGTACTGAGGCCCTAAAGTATTTAGATATAGAAATATACAAAAGGGCTGGTAAATTTGAGAGCAGAGTTTATAGAAAGGAGACGTATGTGAACTCTTTCTTACATTATGATAGTGCACATCCCCTAAACAGTAAGAGGAACATTGTCAAGGGGCAGTTTGTTAGGGGCTCCCGAATGACATCAAACAATATTGATTACCAGGAAGAATGCAGGATTTTACATAATATGTTTAAAGAAAGGGGATACCCAGATGAATTTATTAATAAGTTAAAAAGTGAAGTCGAGGAAGGTAGAGGGGGCAGGTTCGAACCTATAATAGGTAAGGGTGACAAACAAAATGTAGAAGTAAGATGTACCCCGGTAAAGGACACAAAGCAAATAAACCAAGATGACTATAGAAGAAGTCTGGTTGTAGAATACAACAGTTTTAATAGGAAATTTAAGGACTTCTTTATAAAGGAGTGGAATAAATTTAGTACACTAACAGATATTGAAGAAATATCGAAGATGAAACCCAAGATGGTGTACAAGAACCCGCCAAATATTGGTAAAATATTAGAAAGAAGAAAAGAAAGGAAGGGGGATAATAATACTAGGAGGTGTGGGACATATAAATGTGGAAGATGCCAACAATGCCCATATGTCATGAACAAGGCAGAAATATATTTGGACAGTAGAAAGAAAAAGATTAAAAGTAGGACACATTATAACTGTGAAAGTAGAGGAATAGTGTATATAGCAATTTGTCAGATATGTCAATCATTCTACGTAGGTAAAACTGAGAGATGTTTGAAACGTAGAATATACGAACATTATTATGACATTCTGAAGAACAAAAGCACTAATGCACTTTACAAACACAGTATTATATGCCCAAATGCAAAGTATGAGTTTTTTGTGTTGGACCAAGTAATACCAGACACAAGGGGTGGTCCATGGGAGGACATCCTAGAAAATAAGGAGTTATGGTGGCAGGTATACCTGGATTCCAACACTAGCCCTGGGATTAATGATTATTTAACTATAACTCCATTACTTAAATTAAGGGCTAATAAATTATAGAGCGGTTCACGAAGTTGGGCACTAGGGGGCAGTGTACCAATATGAAATTAACTTTATATGTTCTATCACAAAATTCATGAAAACAACAATCTGAGGATTTTATAATATGCAATGTTTATATTTAATTATTATGTGGAATTAAATTTATATATAAATAGTTTTTAATAGTATTTATATTATTATTTAAAGTTGCATTTTTAAATATATATTTTTTAACATTTTTTAAACATATAAAGAGTTTTTATTTAGTGGAATAAAGTATATTTAATGAGGGAAATTAATATTAATGAATGTAGGAACTTGATTGGTGTGTTTGAATTAATTGATATGGTTTGTAGAACCAGTGAAATGTGCTTAATTTAATTGTTTAGTATTTAAACAAGTGTATCATGAAGGTAGAGTGTCTGATGAAGTCATACTGACGAAAACGCAGCATTTGGTGGATTTAGAAGAGCGTTCATGTTACATTTTGTACGGCTCTATCATTTGAGCACTTTATTTTGTGGATTTTGGTGTCAATAAATTCCTCCGTTTACTACCAGCGAGCCTGAGCACTTTTTTCGGACTTATTGGTTGGTTAGCAAGTGCTAGCATCTGTTGTTTGCTTCGTGGTTGTGAGGAGGGTCCGCTGGTGCTGTGACCGGGAGGATGAGCGTTACTATGCAGGAGGAAACGGGCCAAGCCAGACGGCTTATGGGCTAGTTAACAGAGTTGATCGATCTGTTAACACCACTGTGTGCCAACCTTATTGCTGGAAGTAGGAATCCCACGGATGGTGACGAAGGGGCCGAAAAACCGGAAGAACACAGGGGGAAGCGGAAGAAGAGAGAGCTTATAGGCGACCAAGAAGGAGCCGGCGTTCTCAATATGGGGACATTTTTTAATCCCAACAATACCCCTGGAATCTTTTCGGACGTGACAAATGAAGGGGATGGAAGAAACAGCAATGGGATGGACAAGGGAGCAATCCCAAAGAAAAGAGTAAATTCACCAAATAAATCAAAAGGTACTGTTCACATGCTATCTAATGAGAAGCCGATTAATGAATGGCTCAAACGGGACTTTCAATTTAAAGTAAATTATGGTAGCAGTGATGTTAGTGCTGAAAATAATGAATCATATGCTATGAAAATAACGAGACTGGATAAAATGTTAATGAAATACAGAACCTTAAACATTGAAAATGCCTATTTAAGGGAATGTTTAGAAAGGGAGATTGTCCCAAAGGGATTAAGAGTTTTTAAATACCCGAATAATGTTCAGATAGGTTCCAAGTTTCATGAATGCCTGATAAAAGTTTTTAACAATTGTGGGTTGGAAGTGATTAGGTTAATTATAGAAGAAAACAATAACAAAATAGATGAATTGGGGAATGAAATAACTACATTGGATACCTGTATCAAGACTGATTTATTTTTGATATTAAGGAAGAAAATGAGAAATATTTTTCTATGAGAAACAAAATAGATAGAATGTGTGATGAGGTGATACAGCGGAAGATGGGGAAATTAAAAAGGGATATCATGGAATATGATAATCATACCAGTTATCCCAAACCACACACACAGGCATATGACAGTGTACATAAGGTTAATAATTATAATAAAAGAAAAATGTACAATATACAAACAATTATGGACCTAGAAAGGACAACATATGGGATGATGAAAGTTATGACCTTGAATTCCCCCCCATACAGGAAAGAAGGAATGGAAATGAAGGGAATTATAATTATAACAGAGAAAATTTTCAGAAATGGGGGGGGGAAACAGGGTGGAGGAGGTATTATTGAATACCCTAACCCTGAAATAAGAGTCCATCAGCCTGGTGAGGCGCTTGTAGAAAACCCACACACTGAGAGAATAGACCAGTCATTGGGGGACATAGACAATAATAGGGTCAAACACACTTTTCAGAATTTCACTATTTATAATTTTAGTATTTTAAAATTAAACCCGACCACTTTTCTTTGTTAAGTAAAGGTTTAAAATATATACCTAATAGACGAGGGGACTATACACGTACAATTCTTGATATGAAGCTGTTTTCCAGAAAGATCAATTTGGAGATTATGGCCTCAAGGATGGGCTTCAACAGGGAAGATGTTAGAGAAAATTCATTAAGAAGGAAGTCCATATACAACCCTCCATTAATACCTCAAATCAGGAACTTGAAAATATTATGATTGACTCAGTAAGGAGAAAATATGATAAAAGCTGGGTACAACATAATTTAAGTAAAAGGGAGAACGAAGTTCTACAGGAACTAAGTGGTAATGGTTCCTTGAGGGTAATGAAACCAGATAAGGGTGGGGGGATAGTAATTATGGACACAATACTGTATGAAGGAAAAATGAATTCCATTCTAAGGGATGAAGAAAAATATACAGAAGTGTCGTTAAATGAAGTTCATGTGGCCTATCATAGAATCGATACTATTATACAGGACCTCGTGGTGGAAAATGTAATTGATGAAAAAACATATAAGTATTTAGAAGTAAAGAAACCTAAAGTGGCTACCATATTCTGAATTCCTAAAATTCACAAGGATATGGGAAATCCACCACTGAGGCCAACAGTATCGGCTGAAGGTTCAAAAACAGCCCCCCTAGCCAAATATGTAGACTTCAAGACTAAACATATTTGGGTTAATAATAAAGTAATCTTGAAGGACTCCTGGGAGTTTTTGGGGGAATTAAAGCAGGACATGTATAGAGAGGATATAAAGTTTGTCACTATAGATGTAATAGACTTGTTTGGGTGTATACCACATTTGGAGGGTATGAATTCCTTCGAGGAATCTGTGTTCGAGGATGGTACATTAAGCCAGAATGATAAAATAGCAAGCGTAATATTGATGGACACTATCTTAAAATACAATTTCATAATGTTCGATAGTGAATATTATAAGCAAAAGAAGGGGGTGTCCATGGGGCCGCTTGTGCCCCAATGACGCTAACATAGTACTTGCAAAATGGGAAGAGCAATATATTACAACAAGTGCATATAAAGAATTTTGGACTTTATATCACAGATTTCTCGACGATATTGTTATTTTTGGATAGGAAGTGATGAAAAATTTATGGAATTCATGAATTATATTAACCAAACTACTAAATACTTGAAGTTCACATATTCTGTCAGTACTGAGGCCCTAAAGTATTTAGATATAGAAATATACAAAAGGGCTGGTAAATTTGAGAGCAGAGTTTATAGAAAGGAGACGTATGTGAACTCTTTCTTACATTATGATAGTGCACATCCCCTAAACAGTAAGAGGAACATTGTCAAGGGGCAGTTTGTTAGGGGCTCCCGAATGACATCAAACAATATTGATTACCAGGAAGAATGCAGGATTTTACATAATATGTTTAAAGAAAGGGGATACCCAGATGAATTTATTAATAAGTTAAAAAGTGAAGTCGAGGAAGGTAGAGGGGGCAGGTTCGAACCTATAATAGGTAAGGGTGACAAACAAAATGTAGAAGTAAGATGTACCCCGGTAACGGACACAAAGCAAATAAACCAAGATGACTATAGAAGAAGTCTGGTTGTAGAATACAACAGTTTTAATAGGAAATTTAAGGACTTCTTTATAAAGGAGTGGAATAAATTTAGTACCCTAACAGATATTGAAGAAATATCGAAGATGAAACCCAAGATGGTGTACAAGAACCCGCCAAATATTGGTAAAATATTAGAAAGAAGAAAAGAAAGGAAGGGGGATAATAATACTAGGAGGTGTGGGACATATAAATGTGGAAGATGCCAACAATGCCCATATGTCATGAACAAGGCAGAAATATATTTGGACAGTAGAAAGAAAAAGATTAAAAGTAGGACACATTATAACTGTGAAAGTAGAGGAATAGTGTATATAGCAATTTGTCAGATATGTCAATCATTCTAATGAGGTAAAACTGAGAGATGTTTGAAACGTAGAATATACGAACATTATTATGACATTCTGAAGAACAAAAGCACTAATGCACTTTACAAACACAGTATTATATGCCCAAATGCAAAGTATGAGTTTTTTGTGTTGGACCAAGTAATACCAGACACAAGGGTGGTCCATGGGAGGACATCCTAGAAAATAAGGAGTTATGGTGGCAGGTATACCTGGATTCCAACACTAGCCCTGGGATTAATGATTATTTAACTATAACTCCATTACTTAAATTAAGGGCTAATAAATTATAGAGCGGTTCAAAGTTGGGCACTAGGGGCAGTGTACCAATATGAAATTAACTTTATATGTTCTATCACAAAATTCATGAAAACAACAATCTGAGGATTTTATAATATGCAATGTTTATATTTAATTATTATGTGGAATTAAATTTATATATAAATAGTTTTTAATAGTATTTATATTATTATTTAAAGTTGCATTTTAAATATATATTTTTAACATTTTTTAAACATATAAAGAGTTTTTATTTAGTGGAATAAAGTATATTTAATGAGGGAAATTAATATTAATGAATGTAGGAACTTGATTGGTGTGTTTGAATTAATTGATATGGTTTGTAGAACCAGTGAAATGTGCTTAATTTAATTGTTTAGTATTTAAACAAGTGTATCATGAAGGTAGAGTGTCTGATGAAGTCATACTGACGAAAACACAGCATTTGGTGGATTTAGAAGAGCGTTCATGTTACATTTTGTACGGCTCTATCATTTGAGCACTTTATTTTGTGGATTTTGGTGTCAATAAATTCCTCCGTTTACTACCAGCGAGCCTGAGCACTTTTTTCGGACTTATTGGTTGGTTAGCAAGTGCTAGCATCTGTTGTTTGCTTCGTGGTTGTGAGGAGGGTCCGCTGGTGCTGTGACCGGGAGGATGAGCGTTACTATGCAGGAGGAAACGGGCCAAGCCAGACGGCTTATGGGCTAGTTAACAGAGTTGATCGATCTGTTAACACCACTGTGTGCCAACCTTATTGCTGGAAGTAGGAATCCCACGGATGGTGACGAAGGGGCCGAAAAACCGGAAGAACACAGGGGGAAGCGGAAGAAGAGAGAGCTTATAGGCGACCAAGAAGGAGCCGGCGTTCTCAATATGGGGACATTTTTTAATCCCAACAATACCCCTGGAATCTTTCGGACGTGACAAATGAAGGGGATGGAAGAAACAGCAATGGGATGGACAAGGGAGCAATCCCAAAGAAAAGAGTAAATTCACCAAATAAATCAAAAGGTACTGTTCACATGCTATCTAATGAGAAGCCGATTAATGAATGGCTCAAACGGGACTTTCAATTTAAAGTAAATTATGGTAGCAGTGATGTTAGTGCTGAAAATAATGAATCATATGCTATGAAAATAACGAGACTGGATAAAATGTTAATGAAATACAGAACCTTAAACATTGAAAATGCCTATTTGAGGGAATGTTTAGAAAGGAGATTGTCCCAAAGGGATTAAGAGTTTTAAATACCGAATAATGTTCAGATAGGTTCCAAGTTTCATGAATGCCTGATAAAAGTTTTAACAATTGTGGGTTGGAAGTGATTAGGTTAATTATAGAAGAAAACAATAACAAAATAGATGAATTGGGGAATGAAATAACTACATTGGATACCTGCATCAAGACTGATTTATTTTTTGATATTAAGGAAGAAAATGAGAAATATTTTTCTATGAGAAACAAAATAGATAGAATGTGTGATGAGGTGATACAGCGGAAGATGGGGAAATTAAAAGGGATATCATGGAATATGATAATCATACCAGTTATCCCAAACCACACACACAGGCATATGACAGTGTACATAAGGTTAATAATTATAATAAAAGAAAAAATGTACAATATACAAACAATTATGGACCTAGAAAGGACAACATATGGGATGATGAAAGTTATGACCTTGAATTCCCCCCCATACAGGAAAGAAGGAATGGAAATGAAGGGAATTATAATTATAACAGAGAAAATTTTCAGAAATGGGGGGGGGAAACAGGGTGGAGGAGGTATTATTGAATACCCCTAACCCTGAAATAAGAGTCCATCAGCCTGGTGAGGCGCTTGTAGAAAACCCACACACTGAGAGAATAGACCAGTCATTGGGGGACATAGACAATAATAGGGTCAAACACACTTTTCAGAATTTCACTATTTATAATTTTAGTATTTTAAAATTAAACCCCGACCACTTTTCTTTGTTAAGTAAAGGTTTAAAATATATACCTAATAGACGAGGGGACTATACACGTACAATTCTTGATATGAAGCTGTTTTCCAGAAAGATCAATTTGGAGATTATGGCCTCAAGGATGGGCTTCAACAGGGAAGATGTTAGAGAAAATTCATTAAGAAGGAAGTCCATATACAACCCTCCATTAATACCTCAAATCAGGAACTTCGAAAATATTATGATTGACTCAGTAAGGAGAAAATATGATAAAAGCTGGGTACAACATAATTTAAGTAAAAGGGAGAACGAAGTTCTACAGGAACTAAGTGGTAATGGTTCCTTGAGGGTAATGAAACCAGATAAGGGTGGGGGGATAGTAATTATGGACACAATACTGTATGAAGGAAAAATGAATTCCATTCTAAGGGATGAAGAAAAATATACAGAAGTGTCGTTAAATGAAGTTCATGTGGCCTATCATAGAATCGATACTATTATACAGGACCTCGTGGTGGAAAATGTAATTGATGAAAAAACATATAAGTATTTAGAAGTAAAGAAACCTAAAGTGGCTACCATATTCTGAATTCCTAAAATTCACAAGGATATGGGAAATCCACCACTGAGGCCAACAGTATCGGCTGAAGGTTCAAAAACAGCCCCCCTAGCCAAATATGTAGACTTCAAGACTAAACATATTTGGGTTAATAATAAAGTAATCTTGAAGGACTCCTGGGAGTTTTGGGGGGAATTAAAGCAGGACATGTATAGAGAGGATATAAAGTTTGTCACTATAGATGTAATAGACTTGTTTGGGTGTATACCACATTTGGAGGGTATGAATTCCTTCGAGGAATCTGTGTTCGAGGATGGTACATTAAGCCAGAATGATAAAATAGCAAGCGTAATATTGATGGACACTATCTTAAAATACAATTTCATAATGTTCGATAGTGAATATTATAAGCAAAAGAAGGGGGTGTCCATGGGGGCTTGTGCCCCCACGCTAACATAGTACTTGCAAAATGGGAAGAGCAATATATTACAACAAGTGCATATAAAGAATTTTGGACTTTATATCACAGATTTCTCGACGATATTGTTATTTTTGGATAGGAAGTGATGAAAAATTTATGGAATTCATGAATTATATTAACCAAACTACTAAATACTTGAAGTTCACATATTCTGTCAGTACTGAGGCCCTAAAGTATTTAGATATAGAAATATACAAAAGGGCTGGTAAATTTGAGAGCAGAGTTTATAGAAAGGAGACGATGTGAACTCTTTCTTACATTATGATAGTGCACATCCCTAAACAGTAAGAGGAACATTGTCAAGGGGCAGTTTGTTAGGGGCTCCCGAATGACATCAAACAATATTGATTACCAGGAAGAATGCAGGATTTTACATAATATGTTTAAAGAAAGGGGATACCCAGATGAATTTATTAATAAGTTAAAAAGTGAAGTCGAGGAAGGTAGAGGGGGCAGGTTCGAACCTATAATAGGTAAGGGTGACAAACAAAATGTAGAAGTAAGATGTACCCCGGTAACGGACACAAAGCAAATAAACCAAGATGACTATAGAAGAAGTCTGGTTGTAGAATACAACAGTTTTAATAGGAAATTTAAGGAATTCTTTATAAAGGAGTGGAATAAATTTAGTACCCTAACAGATATTGAAGAAATATCGAAGATGAAACCCAAGATGGTGTACAAGAACCCGCCAAATATTGGTAAAATATTAGAAAGAAGAAAAGAAAGGAAGGGGGATAATAATACTAGGAGGTGTGGGACATATAAATGTGGAAGATGCCAACAATGCCCATATGTCATGAACAAGGCAGAAATATATTTGGACAGTAGAAAGAAAAAGATTAAAAGTAGGACACATTATAACTGTGAAAGTAGAGGAATAGTGTATATAGCAATTTGTCAGATATGTCAATCATTCTACGTAGGTAAAACTGAGAGATGTTTGAAACGTAGAATATACGAACATTATTATGACATTCTGAAGAACAAAAGCACTAATGCACTTTACAAACACAGTATTATATGCCCAAATGCAAAGTATGAGTTTTTTGTGTTGGACCAAGTAATACCAGACACAAGGGGTGGTCCATGGGAGGACATCCTAGAAAATAAGGAGTTATGGTGGCAGGTATACCTGGATTCCAACACTAGCCCTGGGATTAATGATTATTTAACTATAACTCCATTACTTAAATTAAGGGCTAATAAATTATAGAGCGGTTCACGAAGTTGGGCACTAGGGGGCAGTGTACCAATATGAAATTAACTTTATATGTTCTATCACAAAATTCATGAAAACAACAATCTGAGGATTTTATAATATGCAATGTTTATATTTAATTATTATGTGGAATTAAATTTATATATAAATAGTTTTTAATAGTATTTATATTATTATTTAAAGTTGCATTTTAAATATATTTTTTAACATTTTTAAACATATAAAGAGTTTTTATTTAGTGGAATAAAGTATATTTAATGAGGGAAATTAATATTAATGAATGTAGGAACTTGATTGGTGTGTTTGAATTAATTGATATGGTTTGTAGAACCAGTGAAATGTGCTTAATTTAATTGTTTAGTATTTAAACAAGTGTATTATGAAGGTAGAGTGTCTGATGAAGTCATACTGACGAAAACGCAGCATTTGGTGGATTTAGAAGAGCGTTCATGTTACATTTTGTACGGCTCTATCATTTGAGCACTTTATTTTGTGGATTTTGGTGTCAATAAATTCCTCCGTTTACTACCAGCGAGCCTGAGCACTTTTTTCGGACGTATTTATAAATACATAATCCCTTTGGTACAATCCCCCTCCCAATGCATTCTTTTAAATAACAATTATCCATGTTTAAAATTTTATATCTTAACATGAGATCATGTAAAATGTTGACGTTCATGTCATAGCTATTCACATCTTGCCCCTTAGATGTTCCATTTGTATCGGAATAGCAATATGCAAAGTTACAATTGATTTTTAGCCATTAAGAAATGGAATTAGCTCCCCCCATTGCAACGTCTCAAATATGTTAACTGAGTTACTAGCACAACTAGCAGCAGAGTTAGAACAGTCATCTTGTTGAGAAATACTCATTGTGTCGTTCCTTCCACTCAGGTTGCAGGTCACAAAACCAGATTATAAGTTCTTCTCTCACTGGTCTCCCTGGTCTAGATAACCACACTGAGGTACCTTCTCCTCCATACTCGCTCACCTCTGACCTTGTGGTGGCTGAGTATCCAGCAGTAGTTCAGGAAATTAAGCATTGCATCCCTGGTAATTGGGTAATGCCTCCTGGTTACCTGTTAGAGATTCCATTCCATTCTTATCGGATACAAGTGAAGCAGACAGTCTAGTTGGGTGCTTTTTTAAAATAGCTACTAACTGTGTAAGTTGCCCTTCCACTCATGTAAGCCTTTCACTCACACATTGTAAGTCACTTGCTCTACCAATTGGAGAGCCGATACTGGTCTCCAAATCCTCCATACCGAAACAAAATAAGAATCAATGTCCAAAAACAAGGAGGAAAGTGCCTTGAAAAATCACCAGTAAACAAAGTCAACCAAAGCACTGACGAATCCAGTATACAAACACAGCTCCATGAAGTAAGATAGGCAACACAGTTTTATTTTAATGCTTCCAAAACACCGTGTTTTCATCCGCGTACATACAGGACTTCATCAGAAACATTTTCAAGAGTGAATTCCCTCCATATATACTCCTCCCTAAACTGCCTTAATGACATAATTAATCTAATAACATTTATTAAGTAACTAAGCAACCAAAATTAATTAATCTAAGTTCTAAAATCTAAATAAACTTTAATTTAAATATATATATATATATATATATATATATATATATATATAATATTTACACTACTCCATGCAATATATGAATTACTAAATACATTTTAAAACATTTGAGACATAAAAATATGTAAAGCAATGTAAAAATTCCTTAATATATTCATTAAAATAGACAATTACAATGAATTAGACATATTATAAAATAGTTAAAATAGTTAAAAATAATGTCCAATACCAAACAAGACTACCACCTCCTGGTTATATATGTGTATATAACAGCTTATCTTTTAGAAATTTTTTCTAAAAGAAAACTTTAATACACTTTAAAGAAACTAGTTATAGCTTAGCAGATCTAAGTTTGAGAACAGGAACCAAGGAAATATGGTCATTAATCCTGTGAGCCTGTTGGCTTCTAACATCAATTGCCTAAAAAGCTCCCTGAACTCGACAGTTGTTTCCCAAGGACCTCCCCGGGGGTCCAATTTCAACTTTTTCAATAACAACAAAACCATAAACTGCCTCAGTACAAGCTATGCTGTGCTTGTATAGGGCGTTATTAATATCCTGTTTTTTAATATCATTATGGTGTTTGTATATACGTCACTTAAATTTCATATTGGTCTTTCCTATATAGAAAGATCCACATACTTTGCAAATGGCAGTATATACAACTCCAATAGTATCACAGTTACAGTGTGTATTTGTCACCAGCTTTGCATTCCTACCTTTTAAATTCACACTATCTCCCTGCAAGACATATGGACATTGGGCCAGATTCACAAAAGCTTACATGGAGTCTAAGATTAGAGTAAGACTCCATGCAGCCAACATGTCTGCCGAGCGATCCAGGAACAGCCAGTAGGGGTGTGCAACAGAGCTCCTAAAATGAGTCTTACATGGACAGGGCTTGGATATGCAAATTACCTCAATTGCAGGCGAAAGCTATGCAAATAAGGTAAATTTGCGATCCAAGAAACCCAAACCTGTCCGAGTAAGAATAGTGTTATTTGCAGAAATGTACTCCATTGACAACTGAGTACGGTTCTGCAAATAGCAAAACAGAGCCGTGACAGCTCCAAAAAAAGGATGCATCCAGTTGAGGAAGCATGCCAATGGCCATTGGCAATGTTCACCAATGCAAAATAAAAATAAAATAATTTTTTTCATCCCGATCTCCGGTGTTTAAGCGTAGTGCAGTGCCGCGCAAACGTGCTGCACTCTAAAAACCAGAAAACCAATAATTAAAATCCACAAATGTGGATTTTATTGTAATTCTTAATTTACAATGCAAGGGAATGGCAGGCTGAAGACAACATGGCTACCGAGTAGAGGTTGCTAAAAGGGGAAGCTCAGTGTAAGAGATGTAACCAAGCATTAGTAGGCAATCTTATGCAAATGAGGGTTAGGATAGTGAATCCCAAGTTTACATAGCAAATGAGCACAGTCAGTGGAGTGTAGGAGTAGGATAAGGGGAGTAACAGAGCAGAAGATTGGTGACATCACGAGGGGGGGTATGTATGAAAGAAGTGAAGCTCATTGGAGCAGAGTGGCATGTGTCTGCTGTCAGTTACACATCACTGGAAGAGGTGTGTCAACAGGTAGCTTAGCTAAAGGCAAGAAATCGAAGGTGTATGCCGTGGATAACACTAATGTTTCTTGTTGAAGTGCTTGCAATGTGTATGCGTGCGGGTGCGTGCCTGTATATCCGAGTAAGACTGTGTATATGGGTGTATGCCTGTATGTGCGCGTTTAAGCCAGAGTAAGCATGTCTAAGGCTGTTTAAAGTTGTGTAAGTGCGTTTGCACTGGTGTGCATGCATTTTAGCAAGAATAAGCAAGTTTTAGTGCGTATAAGCATCTGTGCGTGTGTTTGCGCTTGTGTGCACGGTGCTGCCCCCCTGAGGAAACAGAAAGGGAAAAGGAAGCACAACAAATAGAAGGAAGTTAACCAGGGAGTACTAGCAAAGCTAGCAGGTGAAAACAATCAGAATCAGGCATTTACACAGGCAGTACACTAGCCCAGCCCAACACTTAAAACTCTGCAAGCATTCCACTATGTTTCTCTCAGATACACTGCAACACTCCAGTAAGCTAATAGAAGTGAAAACTGAAAAAGCTTTAC
This sequence comes from Protopterus annectens, assembly GCF_019279795.1. Classification (NCBI taxonomy): domain Eukaryota; kingdom Metazoa; phylum Chordata; order Ceratodontiformes; family Protopteridae; genus Protopterus; species Protopterus annectens. The sequence continues at coordinate 176,419,526 of NC_056744.1, forward strand.
TGAGACAAAGAAATGTTAGGGGCTGCCATTGCTGTTATAAGGCGACATATGCAACATGCTGAGGGTAGTGACAATGCGAATGCTGCTGGACAACCCACACTGAGGAGAATGAGAAGAGTATACAGGCCTAGGGTAACCTATCAGGGGCTACATGAGCTGGAGATAGTGGAGCACTATAGAGTGGACAGTGACCTCATGCAGCAAATTGTTGAGCTGTGCAGGCCACGCCTCACAAACAGAACCAACAGAGGGTAAACCATCCTAATGGAAACCAAGGTATGTGTTGGCCTAAGAATATTAGCAACAGGTACCTTCCAGAGACCAACTGGTGATATCATGGGGATATCACAGGCATCAGCATCCAGGGCACTGCACCAGTTCTTGGATGCCATGTCAGCACATTTCGGTGATCATGTATATTTCCCCAATTCCCGTGAGGTATTGGCCAGCAATATGCATCTCTTCCAGCAAATAGTGGAATACCCTGAGGTAGTGGGTGCAATAGACTGCACACACAAATGCATCAAAGCACCAGCCTGCAAGGGCTTCCCCTCCATCAACTGCCAGGTTGTGTGTGATGCCCAGGGCATAATACTGAATGTGTGTGCTGGCTGCCCTGGAAGCTACCATGATTCCCATATATGGCATCTGACACAGCTGTACCAGACATTTGCCAATGGGGGTATCCCTCATGGTCACCTAGTGGGGGGTGCTAGCTATGCACTGGAGTTGTAGCTGATGACACCCATCAGAAATGCACACACACCTGAACAGGAATGCCATAATGAGGCACACGCACAAACACGAAATGTAATCGAGCGTGTGTTTGGGCTGCTCAAGTCACGGTTCCGGTGCCTGGACACATCTGGTGGAGCCTTGCAGTACTCACCAACTACATGTACCCAAATTGTCATGGTATGTGCTATGCTACATAATATGATCCCGTGAAAACAGCTGCAGCAGGAGCAGCATAGGCCTGGGCCAAACAGCCCCCCACCATTGCCAAAGCCATCGCAGGCAGAGTGTGACTCGGAGGAGGAACAACCTGAGCCTGCCCCAGTAGACAGAAGGAGGCGTGCCCAGTATGCTTTGGCCTTGGCAAAGCGGCAATGCATAGCACATACACTGGCTCAGTAGGAACCCTGGAAATGATACCTCTCTCTGGCTCGCACATATAGTAAAAGGGATGCCTAACTTCACACTACCTGTTTTCAAACATGTATAGGGAGTGCAGTATGTGCATCCGACATAGGCAGCCCTGCAGCACCACCTGAGGCATGATTGCCATGTGTTAAGCAATATAAAGCAGTGCTAAACAGCTTTCACCAACATTTAGTATATGTAAAACAATTGCACACACTAAAACTAACACAACTGTGGTCAATGTTGAGCAATATTGGGCAACGTTCAGCAATGTTGGTTAACGTTGAGCAATGTTGGACAAGCTTGGTCTACATTGGGCATAGCTGAACAAAAGCCAACATGCTCATATTTGCTCTACTGGCCCTTAAGCAGTCTGGTCTGCTCAGTATGAAAATGTAAAGCAGTAACAGGCCTCGAACCCAGGATACTGTGCACTACAGTCATAGTACTGAACCACTAAACCATGACAGTATTTCACTGGTCAGCCTGTATGAAGAAATGTTGATAAGTCTATGCAAAGTATCTCACGGAAACCCTGAAGGCACAGCATAATCCCTGTCGAGTTATGACACAAAGGTGAGCCCTGCAGTAAGAATAGAACCTGATTTTCAACACACATATAGTTTAAATGTTAATATTGGTCATGTTCACACACATCAACAAATGCAGTGGACTTCAGACAGCAACATACTGAAAGGTAACACTGGGCATGCTCACACACTTGAAAAATGAGACAAATGTCAGGCAACAAAACATTGAAAGGCCAGACTGGGCATGCTCACACACTTATGTCTGAGTACAGCAGTGGGCTACACATATCCGGCAGTTGCATGTGTTAACCCAGGAACCTCTCATTATTCACCAATTCGCCTTGTGCACACAGTTATATGACAACAGACATATAATATATTGGAACCCTGTCATAATAAAATATGTTCTGCAGATACTTAGGTTGTTCAAAGGAAGTGGGAAAGCAAAGAAGATAAAAAATCTGCAATCAGTATCATCAATAAACAATGTGCATTCCGAACATTACCATAGGTGCATAGGTTGAAACTAGGCTATCTGCCCTAGGGCATTTATAAACCTAGCTAGAATGTGTTTGGCTTTCGCAGCCTTGTTAGATTAGTAGACTGTGCCTGTGAATAGTAGGTCACACAAGATAGGCCTTGTATGTTTAGTTTAGTGTGCCTCTGTCTAGCAGGGACCCAGAAGAGATCCCAGGGGTAAACATGCATTCACCCATCCACTCGTCAAGATGTCTCCTGTAGGGGGTCAGTGGGGAGCTCTGCCTATGTGGGACTGGGATCCCATTCCAGAGTAAGGGGAGCCTCTGGGATATGAATGTGTCCCTCCAGCATGTCCTATTAATATCTGTGCTGAGGTTTAAGTCCCTGGAGGGTGTAGCTCTAAGGGATCTGGATATCCTGAGGTGGAGCATGTCCATTAATTCTGTGTTGGGCATGGCTTTAAACAACAGGCACAAATTGCATCCGAGTAGGCGGTAAGCGACTGAGTAGAGCTGGAGTTACTTTAGCCAAACTGCACAGGGCATCTGTGTGAGTCCCTAGATCTACTTATTGAGGTACTTTTGTGGCCATTACAGTTGCTGCAGGTGTCGGGTAAGGTACATCCCAAATGGGGCATTGTATCCAATCATGGGCCTGATGAGTATAGGGGCACAATGACTTTACTTGATCTAGATGTGAAACCTTTTGGGATAAGGTGGGCTATATAGAAGGTCTGTCTAACCACTTTGGCAACGCGATTGTCAAAGGCAAGATTACTAACTGCTCATGTCCTCAAATCCCTAATAACTTCTACCGTACTTAATGGATTAACACCTATGTGGTAATGTGTGGGCACTTTGTTATTCCCAAAGGGGATCACTATGCATTTAATTGCATTTAGTTGTAGGCCATGGCTCTGGCACCAGTTATTTATCTCTGTGAGACCCTTTTGGAGGATGCTTGTGCCAGCTGGAGAGTCAAATATGGCACCCAGTTTGCAGTCATCTGTGAACATGGTCAGCCATATTCCTCCTGTGTTAGCCTGTACGTCAGAGAAATATATACTGAACAAGAGAGGTCCCAGGACTGAGCCTTGTGGGACACTACGTGTAACTGGTGTAGAGTCAGACATGGCACCTGCAATACTTACCATGTGGGTGCTATCTCTGATCCAGTTAGCAATCCATCTTGTGACATATGTGTCGATATCTAAGCTGATGAGCTTATGTATGATGCCCGAGTGGGGTATTGTTTTGAAGGTTTTTGTGAGGTCCAGGTAGGCTGTGTGGACTACCTTCCCTATGTCTATGGACCTGGTAACTGTTTAAAGAAGTTGTCCATGTTCAAGAGGCAAGATCTGCCCACAACAAAGCTGAATTGTGTAGGATCCAGTGTCTGTAGGTTCTCGATGTCTGTGTGTATGAGTTCCATGCTGATATGCTCCATAGCTTTGCAGACCAGGCTAGATAGGCTTATAGGGCGATAGTGTCCGGGGTCTGTTGTGGCACCACCTTTGTGGAGTGGGACCACTGTTGCTGTACGCCATTCCTTGGGTACATATCCTGTAGTAAGTCTAATATTGAACAGTGACTTCATGTGAGGGTTACGTTCATCATGAAGCTTGTGTAAGATGCAGGCTGGGACACCGTTCAGTCCCATTGATGCTGTGTTGTCTGCTTTGGAGAGGGCAGCGCTCACCTGATCATCTGTGATGTCAGGGAGGCTACACTCTGTTGGGATGGACATTTGCTCATTAGGGGGGATGCAGGGTGACATTTGCACTGAACCTGTTTGCCAGGATGTTGGCAATGTCTGTGGGTTCAGTGTATGTATTGTCATTTTGCAGTAGCTCACAGCATATCTGGGAGTTGGCACCCCGGTTCATGACATAACTAAAGAAGGCCTTGTGATTGCCCTTAGTGTCTGGTGCAATTTACCTTTCAAAGCAGGTCTTAGATGAATTCATGAGTGAACATAGCTTCTTGCTAGTACTGATCAGAGATGCCTTCCCTTTTTGGGATTGTGCTCTATCATGTAGTAGCCCCCTCCTTTTGTGTATAGCTTATTTATGGCCAGGGTCCACCAGACAGGTCCCCTGCCTTTGGAGGAGTGAGTCTTGTTTTTATTTGGGATAGCACGATCCATGCATTCCAGTAGGTGTCAACAGAATGTGTTTGTAAAGGATTCAGCGGTCTGAGCCATATTTACCTCTGTCCCAGGGACTTTGAAGGATACCACCTCATTTTTGAGAAGTGTGACGTTTGCTTTTGGTAAGTTCTTCACTGAGAGTACCTAGGATGGGGGTGGGGATGGGATATGGATGTCCAGTGAGATAAATGTATAGTCTGACCATACCAATGATGGGTATACCTCTGGTGTGGAACATAGAGTCCCCATGTTGGTAATGATCAGGTCCAACATGTTTCCCACTCTTGTGGGTGTGGTGACCAGTTGTGACATAGCATTTGAATTTAGGAATTCTAGCAACCATTGGGCAAGGGTGTTGGGGCTTGAGTAGTATTCCCAGTCAATGTTTGGGTAGTTGAAGTCACCCCATATAATGGTGTTTGCAGAGACCGTCATATTCTCCAGTGTTCCCAGGAAAGCTGAGTGGGGTTTCTGAGTTTGAGAGGGTGGTCTGTAGCAGGCTACAAACTGAAAGGCAGTTTTGCCCACTGTTAATTGCACATGTATGGTCTCTGATGCTTCGTGCAGTGCTACTAACCTGGAGGTGTGTGTATCTGTGATGTATACAGATAATCCCCCTATATTTGTTGGTCCGTCCGAGTCTTGTGGCCGAAAAGCATGGTATGAAGTATAACCTGATAGTGCTGGGGTGCTTTTGGGAGCCTGAACCAGGTGTCTGTTACTGCACAGATATCGACATTCTCCATACTCAGGAGAGTCTTGAGTGTGTGCATTCTGAGGTCTAGACATCTGGTGTTGAGCAGCATTACCCATAGTTTCTTTTGCCTTGTATTGTCTATGGAGGTGGGTTTATCTTTTGAGCCTTGCCTAAAAAAGGCACTATGGGGGTGGCAACAGCCTTAGCCAGTATTCGAAAGTCCATGGGTGACAGGTGCAAGCTGTCCATAATGAAGCTGTGTGGCATGTTGAGCATGTCATCCCAGGCTGACAGACACTGGATCCCCTTTGAATGACACCAATATGTTAGCCAACTGTTAAAATTGATCAGCTTGTCTGTATACTGTGCCATCATTCTTGGTGAGGGTAAGATGCTACACAAGGTCAGGGTTATACTGGCCTGGGTTACATGATCAGAGAACTCCTCTATGTCTCTTGTCATGTAGTCCAGGGAGGAACGTCTGAGGTCATTCACACCAGCATGGACAATGATGGAGCCATATTTGTACTTGCTTTGGAGTGACCTGAGTGCATGTGTTATGTGGCGGAATCTGCCACCTGACAGACAGCTCAAAGTGTCCTTCTCCTTGTTCAGCCTGGTGAGCGGGACGTCAGTGTGTCTGACAACAGAGTCACCTATTACAAGTGTATTAGGTGTGTTGTTTAGCCGTAAGGGCAGTGACTGTGTGGCACACTGACTTTGTGAACCATGTGATATGTGGGTATTGTTGTGGGGTAGCAGTTGTTTGGGTGTCTGCTTAGGAGGTCTCTGCTGCTTAGGCAGATATTATTTAGAGCCTCTGAGTATGTATTTGTGTGGTAATGTATTTTGTTTGCTGTCGCTATAGGTCTATGTGAGACTGGATTTGTGGTGTGTCTGGTTACCTTCACCACCTGATAGACTGTGCCGGTCATGGGTCGAGAGAGCTCAGCCTCCTGTTTGTCTATATAGTTGCATCTCTCACATATATCTGAGTTTGTTGGGAGGAGGTGAGGGTTATCTGTGTACATAAGGCAGTTGTAACATTGCCTCAAAATTCCCATATTCACCAGCTGGACTGGAGAGTACACACAAAACCAACCTTTGGACATGCCAGGATATTATGATGACATACTCTCTGTTGACTGATTAAAAGGGATCAGTAGGGTGTTAAGTGTGTAAAAGAGTAAAACAGGGGTTTAGTGCTCAGGTTTGTTGGTGTTTTGGAAAGATTATCTGCGAAGGAGTCCAGACAGAACCATAACACTTTCTTCAACTATGTCATACATAGCAATGTACACTCATATATGTCCTGAGTCAGGGCCAACTGTACCTGACTGACAATGCCAACATCCTGTCAGACAGGCCCATTAATACATACTCACCTCCCACTGACAAAAGTCCCTATCATCATACCAGGAGATATCACATGCAGAATGGGTAAACAGCTCCTTCCAAAGCCGAAAACATGGCATCAATTGGATTGCATTGTTTCCCTATATGTGTCATAAGTGAACTACAGAACAAACAGACCCTGCACCTGAACAGTCTGTTGAGCCTCACCCTCTCTACAGGATCTGAAACTGTTGAATGTGTTACAGCAACATATGGCACACCCCACAAGTATTGGTGCACAACAGACCATGGAAACTATAGTCCTATAAGCCTATGACATCTGATCTGCAAGGCCATTGAGTCCATCATGATTGAAGTCATAAACAGAGCTATTGGAAGCTGACAAACACACAGCCCTACCAACTGTGGTATGATCATGGGCAGATCATGGTTCCTAAACCTGCTAGACTGTTTGCAAGGCAGCCACCCAGGACACACATCACTGAAAGGAGCTACACACATAGACTCTGAATAGCCCTTTATCAATATCACAGACACATGTTGTATCCACAAAATCAACAACCTGTGCATAAATATGTATTGTCATATGAACGAATGGCAATTTGTCCACAGATAGATCACACAAGCTAAGAATTGTGGAGTCCTGTTCAAGCTGTTAACACCTGCTGACCCACATGGTTCATTCCTGGAATTGCATAAAACAAAGTGCACGCACATTACCATGTCCAGTCTGATGATGCCAGCATCCTACATATATAGCAGGAGAAAAGAAAACACCCAGTAACGCATATAGCACATTGTGTTAATGCATATCTCTGTAGTATCATAACATAGTTAAGTAGGGGTTTGAATCATGTGTGTCTGTGTGTATGTGTGATTTCCTGTGAGAGGAGTGCCCTTTTTGGAGACTAGGAAAATACATTTAAAGAGGTAGATTCCTCTTTGGCAAGTCTGATGATGTCGGTATCCCACAAATACAGCAGTGGATACAAATTTCACCAATAAAGCATATAGCGCATCGTTTTAATGCGTATCTCTCTAGTATCATAACATAGTTAGGTAGGGGTTTGAATCCTGAAATTGCTGTGCATATGTAGGGAGGGGGTGTATGTGTGTGTGTGATTTCCTCTGAGAGTAGTGACCTTTTTGGAGACTGGAAAAACACATTAAAAGAGGTAAATTCCTCTTTGGCAAGTCTGATGATGTCAGTATCTCACAAATACAGCAGTGGAAATGAAATCACCCAGTAAAGCATATAGCGTGGTGTGTTAATGCGTACCACTCTAGAATCGTAACATAGTTGTAGGGGTTTGAATCCTGCAATTGCTGAGTGTGTGTGCGCATGTGTGTGACACTGTTGGTCAATGTGTTGTGGGTTTTGCATTTACATCTGTATGACATATCAGTAAAACAACAGTATGTGAATTGCACACTTCAGGTGTCTGTGTGGTCTCAATTAGTTCATAGGTGTGAAGCCTGCTTTCTACATGAATACATCTGTTACCATTGACAGTCTGTGCTGCTGCTTCTCAGACCTTAGGTCACATATGTATGTATGTGGCAAGGCCAGCCACTGTAGTTATATGTGCCCTAGGTCATCTGTGTCACACACACCCATGACAGTTTCTATAGAATAGTGTGAGTGAGGGTGCATGCCTGGGGTATATTTCGGACATGTTCAAACACAACACAGTCTGTCAATAATGGCCATTCATTATAGGTGTACAACACCTCCATGGATATGCTTATGTGATGCACTGAGGGGCATCAGCATACCTTTGGAAATGTGAATACCAAAGGACAGATGCCATAACATGTGCCTGTAAGTACAGATTGGTACCCCTGCTACATGTTGTGGGCTACTTCCAATGTGGTACTGTCAGGATACTATGTATAGTAAATGTGGATGACTATGCTGTAGTTGGCTTATAGCTTTACAGCACGGGTTGGTCAACAGGTATCTGTCTGTATGATACCCTTGTGGAGGATAAGTTTCTCATCCAGAGAATGCATTGCAGGCCACTGTATGCCTTACCAGATCTGGACTGACATATCCCTAGTGTGTTTGTTTGTACATAGGATGGCTACATGCCAAACAGGAGTGGTCCCAGGAATGGGTGGCAGGCAATACCACTCGTTACTGGTATAGTATAGTACCTGAAGGACTCAAATGCTACTCTGTATCCTACATCTGTGTGTCAGTTGTCAAGACATCATCTAACGATTTGGTAAAATCAGGCTTTTAAGGTTATGTATACTACCAGAATGCAAACCAATGACCGATATAAACAGTATCACCCACAGCATAGTGCCAAACCATGTCATACACACATGCATACCCAAGTTGTAACATATGTGTAGTAAAATGCATACTGGCCACCAATAGGAAATATGAAGTGTTAACACTGTGTAATACAGGGCATGTCACCCTTACCATGTGTCCACTATGCACAAACATGCAGATAGTGCACCTCCACCATGTTCACAAATGTAAACCTGCAAATCTGTACTGCACACATCACACACGTACCATCCACTCACCAACACATGCTGCCAGTACCACACACATCAGCCAAGTGACACATGGGCGGACAATACATTCTTGGAATTAACACTGGTGTAAACAATACTACATTGATAATCATAGCTTTAATGCATCATGCCTGCTCAGATATACCTACAAGGATATCAGTACACTTTGCTGTTGACAACAGGCTAATATAGCTACACTGCTATTAGGTCACCCTGTGCATCAGCACCATGTAAGCCTGTTCCTGCATCATTGTCACAGATGACAGGAGGTGGCACAGTTTCATCATATGCACAGGGTGTGTTATTTATTTGCCAGAGCCCGACAATGACCCATCCAATCGACATATGTGTGTGTGTGTGTGTGTGTGTGTGTGTGTGTGTGTGTGTGTGTGTGTGTGTGTGTGTGTGTGTGTGTGTGTGAGAGACAACAGTACAGTATGGGTCAATTTTGGTGTAATGTGTGTGTGCATGTGTTAGCCCTAGGTGTTTGGTTTATGTGTGTGTGTCTGCATGCACACAGTTCCACCTTGTGGCTGCCAAATACGGGAGGTTGTGGGACAGCCACAGACTGTACCTGCCAGGCTGTACAGATCACTGTCTCCAGCCACGGACACAGTACCTGTGCCCGCCAGGGGTGCCACGGACAGTATCGGGTACTACGCCAGACTGGGTACTATCGTCAGAGGCAGAAGGATGTTGAATGGACCCCCCATGTCCCTGCTGGGACTGGCCAGATCCACATGCACGTGGTCGTCTAGGACGGTCTATTGACAGCCCAGCCCCGACATTGCTGGGGCTGGTACTGCCACTATGGGAGCGGCTGGGACTTGTGTGTTGTTTGCGATGACTGCCAGCTGATGATGTTGCTGGCATACATCCATGTCGATGTCTCAGCCATCCTGCACTGTCCTGGCACATGGACATTACATTGCGGAGGACATCTAGTGTCTCCCCCCAACGTCTATCAATGACCTCGGTGTTATTACGGATGGCACCGGCAAGGTCATGGATACTGTCATTGATAGCGGTGTTGTGAGCCCTATGCGCCCTTTGTCCCTGCCTGGTATACCATTCCATATGTACCTGTGCCTGCAATACAGCCTAGAACATACCTGAAGTTGTGAGACCTGTGGGGGCACATCTGCCAGGGGCAGTATGACCAGCAGTGCTCCCACGAGAACCCCCTGGACATATGCCTATGTGGTACCATTCCAGGTGTCTGGGTATGGCTGCTGTGTGGGGTTGCATGTGCCATAGATACAGCGCTATCCTGGTCGATGCCTACTGTATGCTGTTCCTCCACTAAGGCCATTGGTGTTGAGGGATGTATCGGCAGTATGAATGTGCGCATAGATAGGGTGGACAGTTGTGTACTGTCGATTGGCGGACCAGCAACAGACCCTGACAAACTTGCCTGTACCACTACATATGTATCATCATGTCCACTATTTGTGGCAGTGACTTCAGGTTCCCTGCTGCACTCATCCAACAATACCTCAGCACCTGTGAGAGAAAGACAGGAAACACACTTCACAATCTGTACAGGATGTTAGCATACATGAACACATGAACACATGAACACATGCACACATGCACACATGCAAACATGCACACATGAACACAGGCACACATGCACACATGCACACATGAACACATGCACACATGAACACATGCACACATACACACATGCACACATGCACACAAGAACACATGCACACATGAACACATGAACACATGCACACATGAACACATGCACACAAATACACTACTCAGTCAAGTTCACACACACACACGCGCACACACACACACACACACACACACACACACACACACCAACAGCAATACGGAACATATTCATTAGTGGTCGATGGTGGAGTACAGTATCAAAAGCCAAAGAGTCCTATCACACATGTCAGCATGCAGGATGTGTGTTGCTCAACAACATGCAGTGCGAGTGTAGAGAGTCCTTGTTGATAACAGTATACATGTCATTGATGCATTTGTGTTGTTCAATGATTGGCCTCTCCCTGGAACACAATGTGTACATGGACACTACATTGCTGTGCAAGTCTGAAGCACTTTTCAATGTCCTGTGCACCATCACTCATAGGTATACATACCATGGCCGGATGCACACAACTGTCAGGTGTATAGCAATGAATGCTATGTAGTACTGTAGTTACTGTAACTGGATGTAGTGTAGTACCATGAGCCATCATCAGGCAGCATTATGTGGTCACTCAAGGCCACTAATGTATGTCACACTGGCAACTATCTTGCTATACCTGACCTGCACCACTTTGGCTACATTAACCATTTCACAGCCAGTTGTTACATGGGTATGTAAGGTGTTCAATAGGGAGCATTGCCTAACATGAATGTGTTGTGTGTTGAAGCGTGTCACACCGCCCCATGATAGGCCTCAACCCCTCAGGTATAGTATGTGTACTGTGTTGATGACATTTGGGATACTGGAGTATGATCTTACACCAGGTGTCTACATATGCCATGTGTATCATATTAACACTTACTGCATATGACAAAATGGTGTATGTTGTGTGCATGTGTATTGACTCTGCCTATACAATGTCCACTACAGTGTACCACAATTGGTTGTAATGCTCTGTGTATTGCATGTGTTTGAGGCAGCTACTCATGTTACTGGGATGTGCATAGTCCCACAGAGAACATGCAGAGCATGCATTATGTGTAGGTGTTTTACATGTGTATATGGCCTACACGTCTCCTATGACATGCCCATGTTATATGCTATATTAAATGTAGAACACTCACCAGCATGCCTCTGCTGTCTTGCTATCAGACCGGAGGAACCTACAATGATATGAGACAGTTTGTCAGTGTCAACAACTATGGCATTGCTGCTGTGTGTTTGCAATTTTACAGTAGTACAAGAGGTGACAGTCACAGGCATACAGATTATGTTCCAAATTATCAGTATTGCATGACACCAGGCTCCACATCTTCTGAATACACAGTACACATCTGATAAATGCATGTTCTAACAATTGAGCTAACAGTAGTCTACAGATATGCCACGTTACCTGCACGCTCTGTATCGATGTGCTGGGTGACTCCAGCCTCCATGATGACACATGTCTGTTGTACTGGTTGGCCAGGAGCCACCACGCTGAGGAGCAGCTCTTCCACTCTGGTGAGGGGGGGGATGTCTTGCTGCATCACCACCTGTGGCAAGCTGTTGTCTGTGGACATCGGAGGCATGCTGCCGGACATGTCTGATTAAATCACTGCAGTGATGGCGTGCCTGCTCATAAGTCCGGTTATGCATGCCTACATCATTTACCTGACGGACAACATCCTGCCACAGTGCAGTGCACCCATGCTGGTCTTGGCTGGATCTGGAGAACAGCAGGTTGTGATGATGTATCAGGGCATCTAAGATGACTTCCTCCTCCTCAGGGGAATACGCAGGTTTCCTGTTGTGAGACATGTCCCTGAAAGACAATAAAACAGTAATTGTGAGCAAGTCATGTGGCACACTTAACATGCTAAAGTACAGACATCAATGACATGCCATATATAGCAACCTATTGGCTGTCAGTAGATACACACTTTTAATACCACATATGACTGCTCAGCCCACAACTGCCTGACATTGCCTGGCACATACTATATACCAAACCATGTTCTGCACAGCAACAAAGTGAAACCAGTATGTAAGACTATACAACAGTACATGGCACACTGTATGTGACACAATGCACCACCTAGCCATAGGAGGTGCATATGAAGCTAATACATGCAGACATTTGTCATCCATTGAAATGAATGTAAAGTACAGTTACAGTACTACCAGTACACCACATTACTTGTTGATAGCAAACCCCTCAGGAACATATGTGCACATTCATCACTATAGGTGGCATACTGCTGTACTACACTATACATGTTGCTAGATATGCACTTATATCCTGTGACACACATACCACCAAGGCCATGTTACAGGCATACCCACACACACATCAGACATACCTACAAGACACAAAGGTATGGCAACCCAGATTAGTTTTACCTGTGTACCATACAGTACTGTGTGTCAGCACCTACAAAACCTCATGCCTGAGGTATGTAATGTGTGAGGACTACAGGTAACAAACAAAACAGTGTTTCCAAGCAATGTGGATATAAACCATACTGTGCTGTTTAGGCCTACAGCTTCAGGTAGTACTACAGTTCATACAGGATTTGTATTCACTAGTGTTAACAATCGATAAGCATACATGTACTGCTTTAGCCTACAATGGCACACTCCGGTCAACACCATGGGACTACGTCACCCCATATGCCATACTGCTTTTCCTGCTGGGATTAGAGCTACAACACTACATACCATGATATACACAGTTTCCCACTAGGCTATCACACATATACACAACTTTGACACATTCTCCTACACATTCACCATCACACCCAGTCAACCTCACATAGCAAGTAATGCAACAAGTACATGCTTGTGTGCATCAGGTCCTAGGTAGCTAATAGGCTATTATGCGTAGGGCCTATGGAAGCCTAGCCATATGGTACTCTGCCCTTCAACACCCATGTAATGTAGGTTCATGTGCCCGTCATGCAGAGCCACAGAGGTGATTCCTGGCTTGTGTTTCCTATCTCACATCCAATCATCATGATTATTCATGACAACTGCTAATGAGGACCTTCATTTGCTATTGATAGGTAGTTAGTTCCAGAGTATGGTATGAGTCTGAGATGATAATGTACCACTCCAGCATGTTCTGCTTTTTGACATTACAGGGTTTAGATCAGTACAGTGTGTAGCTTGTATGGAGTTTAATCTGTTTATATGGAGCATGTCCAACACCTGTGGGTTTGGCATAGCTTTGTATGTTAGGCAGAGGTTGCCTCTGCTTAGGCAGTATGCGACACAGTGTAGCTGTGGTTTTGTAAGACAGTCTGCATAGGGCATCTGTTTGAGTCTGGTAATACTCTTTGTGAAGTATGTGTCTGGCATCTACAGTCGCTGTGGATGTCTTCTGAGGTACATACCAACAGGGCCAATGTACTCTATGATGGGTGTTATGACTGATGAGTAGAGTGGAACACTGACCTCTTTTTCCATGGATGACACACCTTTTCTGATGACATGTGGACCGTACTCAGTTTACATGACTAGTGTGGCACTATGATTATCAAAAGGGACAATACTGTTACCTGTGTCCCGTAGTCTCTTATCACACTTTTGGTGTTGAGTAGACTACCACCTATGTGGTAGTTCATGGGTACAGGGTTTTTAACAAAAGGGATGGCAATACGTTTACAACATTGAGCTTGAGCGTACATATGAACATCCATTGGTGTACATATCGATATACATATAGGCACATATACAGTCTACCTTTTATGGTGGGAATATCAATTATGCAAAGGTTGAGAGGAATGCAGTTATGTAATGATATTCCACAGTCTTGTGCAGAATGCATGGAAGGTATTCTCAGCCCATGTATCTTTAGCAGGACCCCCTATCTGGAAGACTAAAAATGTAACAAATCATACCCACGGCGTTTAAACACCACATGTCATATGCCAGCACTGTATGCTGTCTTGTTTGCCACACACTACAACCTACATATAAATATGCACATAACAACCTGCACCAACATATAAATGTCCACCCTTCACAAACAGTTGCAGTATGTCCCTTGCTCTATGCACATGTTCAGATGCTAATATATCAGACACATAAATATCTCTCCATATGTGTGTGCCATACACACACAGGGTCCACACTGTTGTAAGTCCATACACCTCACGGATGACCTGTTGGGCCTTGCTACAACATGGACAGTTGTCACATGTGTGCATACAGTAATAGTACAGGGAGTATATATAGCTGCAAATGCTAACATTACTATACTAGCCTGGTACAGCAGTTGCCAATGCTAAACTACACATTATGTGACTATCATGCATGTCTTACTCTGTCACATCCAAGTTTATATAGGTGTTTGCACTACTCCCCCAAACAGCCATTATATGCAGTACTGTACAGACCATAGATAACATGTTCAGATGTTCGACATATAATGCTGAGCTACATATGTCACAGTTATGTCCCACTGCACACAGCTACACACTAATTTGTCCATGGCAGTAGTTATGCATGGCATCAGTGCACACATACCTACTGCTGCCACATATGCATGTTTCAGAGTATGTACAGTACTATTTATAAACATCTACTACTTGCCGGTAACTACAAATCTGTTACATACCTGTTTGTCACTTTCAGGTCCGTCTGTGTATGCTTTGACAATTTTTTTTTTATTTATTAAATAAAGTTTTTTACTTAAGTTTTATTTTTGGTTATTAATTAAGTTTTTTTTTCTTAATTAATATATTTAGGTTATAATTAAGTAAATATATTTTTTTCTTAATTAAAGATTTCTTTATTAAGTACTAAAGTTTGTCACTACTCTCCAGGAGTTCTAGAGTTGCTGACACGTGCAATGTAATGATTGCATGTGGGGATAGCAAGTACAGTCTGCTTTTATAGGTATCTGCGCATGTGCATGTGATGCCCTCTGCACCAATTGGTGCCCAGCATTTGGTAAATGCATACAACCTACTGTGTGGTAATTGCAGTACTTACTGTCATAGCAAACCAATGTTATAAATTGCTAAGGTATGTAGGCGTAGCCCTTTCAGATTTCCAGAGTGGGGCCCATGCTTGTTTGCTGTGGACACTGTTGTGTAAGTCAGAAGGTTGGTATACTTCTTATATCTGAAGCTAGAGGTGTAGACAGTGATGTACATGTTGTACTCAGACCTGACTGTTGCCACTTGCAGTACAGAGCTATCAGTGTAGAGTTTAACTCACCCCTACAAATGCTTACACAACATTTATGTGACTATGTAGTTTCTTTTCTACTCATATAATTAACTGCCATACAAACATAGTTATTGAGAAGTATTCTTTTGGCACATGAACTGTTTGTGAACTGTTATACTGTGAATATTAATGTACTCACTTCTGCAGGGTTTGTGTTTTTATTATTGACATTATCACAGGGTTCTCAGGACAACTGGACAATTCCAGTACTGAGTATGCCTACCTACATCCTTGGTAGGCCCTAAACACACAAGTATATTTAAATTGTGGGGGGGGGGTGCTGACATACAGACAGCATTATGTATTATTCTGGGAATGTTATCTTACTGGACTTAAAGGATTGGTGTGTACCTGTTAGTTTATCAAGGCAGGTGGTTTGTCTGCATAGTTCCCAACTGTGAACCTATCCAGATGGTAGTCAAATGTTACACTGTTATTCTTTGTCTGTGCAACCCACAGGTATTTTCATCACTGGTACAATGGCATTGTTACAGTCAGTTGCTACCAGTACATGGCTACATCCTTTGGTATTTCTGTGTTGTACTCCTACATAAGGGTATGCTTGTGGAAGTCCTACCAAAGCTATTTGCAGAGTGTGTAACAGCAGAATAGCTGATATGCCTGTGTGTTTGTGCCTCTGCCAGGCCTATGAAACACTTAGATACATCTTTGCATGGAGTCAGGGATATGTAGTTAAAAGTGAGGTATACCTTACACATAATAGAGACAGTAAGTGTAGACTTGAGTGAAGCAGTGCATATGGATTAGTGCTGCTTTTATGAAGTACAAGCGGTGTCTACTGTTATTATTGTCAGTATTCATTGTGTAATACCACACCTTTCTGACTGACGTCCGTACTTTTCAGAGGGATTCAGAGGGATAGCTAAAATATGTTTCACAATCAGGGACATCCCTGAAAAGTTGTCACAGTTAGGTAGTATGGCCTCTGCCCTTATCAGATATGCCACTGTTTGTCCTGCTATGATACTGTGTGAGGGTTGTAAAGTGCCTCTGTAACATTATTTACTGCTAGAATGACTGCTTCTCATATCACACTCATGTAATGGAATTCCACAACATTTGCTGGTAAAGATCCACAGAACAGACTTTGTGTTATGGCCTTCCTATTTTTCCTTTACATTCACTCATTGTAATGCATGATATATTTATTTTAGCACCAAGTTATGTATATCTGCTGTGGCTTAGTGGTAATTCATGCAGTCTAGTGTGTCCAAGGTCCAGGGTTCGAGACTGACAACGGTGTCTATTTTGCTGCTGAGCAGAACAAGGGCCCTGGCATAGAGTGACTAAGGCACTTTTAAGCAGTTGTAAGTGGGTTTGCATGGGTTTGCGTGACACATAGCAATACTTAGCTAAGCGCACACAAGCACACACTCGCTTAACCCTGCTACTACTGCTTAAATGTGCTTACTACCGCTAACCCCTGCGCTAATTTCTTTGAAAGAAAAGAAAATGGGGAGATATGAAAGTGGTGAAAAAGGGGGCACAAAGAGGGAAAGACAGTAGGAAAACAAGCTCGGGATGTGCAGGACAGGTGTAGGGAAGGTCCATAGCTGCCCATTTCTTTGCCAGCAACAGCTGTGCATATGCAATACATTTGGAGTGAAATTTGAAACCTTCCACCCCTGGGAGAGGGGTGAGGACAACAAAGTATGTTGTACTGCCAATTATAATTATCAGTTTACATGTCCAGTGGACATGTGTGCAAAATGGGCAGCTATGTATGGGGCATAATTTTTTTTGTGGGTACAGATTGCCCTTTTTTTTTCAGGTGAGAGTGGAAAGTGAGGTAGAGGAAGTAGGTATATTTGGGGAGGTAGGTTGGGGAGGAGAACAGGCAAGACAAACAAGATGCATACAGGGACAGTATATGACACATGGGGTGGGTAAACACAATTGACGGGAATGGGTGTTTGGAAATCGCAAGCCCATGAGCCCACGGATGGTAACAGTGGAACTGAGATCCCCACCCATGGGCAGTCACCACTGCACCTTCACAGCCCCGAGGGTGGCTGTGCTGGGGGCTGCGTAGGATGGGCAGGCTCACCCATGAGATGTGCCACTCTTGCCTCGAGCTGGCGTAGGGGATCAGCGACTGAACGCTGGATCTCCCTACGCACCACAGCCTGGACCCTTCGAAGGGTGACAGGTGGCCCTTCTCCACCCACACTTGCAGGGGGGATGAGCCCCATCCCCTGCAGCGCTTCCACCTGAAGGTGGCACAGGACTAACGGAGGAGTGGAGTCCGGGCTGGGCACCAGAACTGCTGATGCCAGGTGCAATCACCAGCTGAGGAGGGACAGGTGGGTCCGCTGAGACCAGCCTTCCCATAAATTCTGTGATTAGGTGTGTTTAATTACAACATAAACAATGGCGCTCCAGGTTAGTTGTAACAGCATGTAGTAATATTCCCATTAACCCAACACACCAAGGTTCCAACAGTTGAACAGCAAGCATAACACATGCATATATTGAAAGACAGTGGACATTCCAACAGCATGCAGGGATGATTGGTGACAAAGGCCACCACGATTGTGGTGTTTGAACAGGGCACATGCATCAAAGTGAATGCAGATATTTATAGAACAATAGGACATATGTCCCAACAAATGTTTTGAGATTACACATACCCATTGAGTTGTGGAATCGCATTGTTTATGCACATACAGTAGGGTGTAGAAAGAAACCTCAATTAACATCTTAGAAGTACTTTTAGTCTACACTACATTTCTATTGACTGCAGGTGTATATCTCCTACATGTCTTATTACACTTGGTAACATGCATTAGGTTGTGTATTGGGTTTGGCTAGTTCATTATATCCCTGACCTATATCCGACATACTAACTGTCCAAGATGCAGATGTTAGTGCTACATATTTATTGATTTTATTCATATTTCTTTATCTACATATCTGGATGTGTTGACATGACATGTTCAGTTAGATTTGTACAGAACCCTACATTTTGTGTAGCACACTCACATTTCTGGGGATCTAATTAACAAGCTACTCATGTGCCAGATTTACTTATGCATGCCAGCCAGAAACTGACTGTTGAGGACTGTATATATGCTTCACAGCTACTGGCACTTCCATCAACCACTTTAGATGGGACTGCCCAACTGTTGGTTGCCAGCACTTATTAAAACAGTATTATTTGTATAATGCAAGGGTACAACAACATTTCAAAGTAAGTGACACGGACACACTCCAGGTTTTATACCTTTATTAATTACATTACACACTTTTCCACAGGCTCTCTCCTTTATTTGATATTACAGTGCATATGGAAGACATATTCAAGACATATTATACCTTTATTAATAGGTTAGAACAATATTTTTCAGGCTCGCTCACTTATTTTATATGACAGTACATGCAGAGATATTATTCCGGACATATATTACCTTTCTTAATGGGTTACTACACTATTTTTCTGGCTCTCTGACTTATTTTATATAACAGTACATGCAAAGGAATTATTCAGGGCATTTTATGGCTGTATTATTGGGCTACAACACTTTTTTCCAGCTGTCTCACCTATTTTATATAACAATACATGCAGAATAATTACTAACCTGCCTGGTGGAGCAGCCTTAGCAGCCTATCTGCATAGGCTTGCTGATTCGCAGCATGGACACCTGCAGCTGTGAAGTAAATGAAGGGATATTGAGACATACCTATCCATTATATAGAATAAATTAGCAAGTCTTACATACCGCATTCCATAGCTACCTACTCAGTATAGGGGCATCTTGCATCCCACGGGCCTCCTGTATCCATTGGTTCAGTAGGTCCTGCTTCAGTCTCTTCAGGTCTGCATGGTGGTGACGGACCTGCTCACCAGTCTGAGGAATGCCTGTGACACTGGTGAGGTCATGAGCTAACCGGTTCCAAGCCTCTGCCTTGTACTCCATCCCTTGGAACTGGCCCTGCAGGAGTCTTAACTCATGACGGTGGACAAGGAGCCAAACAGTGTATTTCAACTCCGCGATGCCCCAGCGTTGCGCTCTAAAGCATGTACTCTCTCCAGCACCAGCCATTCTAACTTCAGATGGGAGCTACAATCCATTATGGTGAGTATTCCCGCATATGGGGCTTAAATATGCCACATTTCCCACACTTTTTTGTGATTGGCCATTTTTGAAAATTCTCGGCTGACTGCAGACCTGCTTAGTAATGGTTAATCTACCATTTATAAGTATATGTATGTTAACAGTGGCTGTTTAGCCTAAGCTGTCATGGCTTAGTGGTTCAGTACTTTGATTATGGTGCACAGAGTCCTGGGTTTGAACCTTGTCATTGCATTTTATTTTACTACTGTCCAGACAGGCTAGGGGGTGTGGCTGTGTTTAGGCAACTTTGCTCTACGTTGCTCCACATTGCCCTACGGTGCGCTGGTTGGCATGGTGCGCAACTCCGCACAAACAGATTGCGCTGGGTAAAGCGTTATTTAGCTATGAGCAACTCTATTGCACTGGGTAAAGTGCTGTTTGACTACAGGCAACTATATTGCACTGGGTAAAGCGCTGCTAAACTATGGGCAACTATAGTGTGCTGGGTAAAGCGCTGCTGAACTACGGGCAACTATATTGTGCTGGGTAAAGCGTTGCTTACCTGCGGGCAATTATATGTCAGGTTCCTTTATAAATATACATTTTGTTCACTGATACATAGGCCATTTCAATGCTTTTTAGTAAAAGTTTAATCATATATGTCAGGAATTATTTCATATAATAATTTAGAACATAACATAGGAAGGGGAGTGGTAGGACTCGAACCATGAATGCCTCCTCATTGTGCGAACTCTCTACCACTACGCTATTGCTATTTGGCATAATTTGCATAAACATTCCTTCTTATGCTCTTCCATGTCGGGATTGCTAACTGCAGCTAAGCAATGGGCACACCCACGCACACACTTGCAAATACGGGCAGCTATATCGGGAATTAGAAAAAATAAAATTAATGTTTTACTTTTTATAACTGTGCTGGGGGTTTACAATGTCAGGGAGTGTGGTGTTGGGTACATGGACATTTGAGTGGACTCTCTCTTGTGTGTTGACATTTTGCATTTCAGACACTTGCAGGGGCGTGGACCTTTAGCCTGCTCGGCAGTCGGACATGCCCCCTGCTTTCCTGCATGGTCCGTGTTAGACTTGGAGTTGAGTCAGCATGCCCTCATGAATATTCATGGCATGCTGACGAATTACCATTCAACTGCAGCCTCTGAGTAAGACTTATTTAGTCTTACATGGAGGGTTTGTGAATCCAGGGGATTGTGTACAGGAACTGCACTTATATGTGCCTTTCTTTTGTCTACACTGTTTAATCTTGTGGTTTTCTAACATTTCCTTAATGTTCCTACCCTTCCTATAAGTGAATTTCAGGGGATCTTTAAATAATTGGTCCAAGTCTGAATAGTTACCAAATCACCCCCAATTCTTGAAAACAACATCTTTAATAAGGTGAACATTACTACTAACGTTCAAAACAAAATTACTACTTCAGTTGGTTTCTGTAGACCCATTCTCTATTTCCTGGTTCGGTATCTGCTCTGAAACCCCCTAAAATAGAACAAAATCTACCTTGCCTCTCTTTCTTAATTTCACCCTCAACTTCTTCCACTAAATCCAAGGATACTTCCTTTCCAAAAACATATCGTTCAATTTCTTACTCTCTATAACATAATCCTCATCCAATGAAGTCATTCTAAAACTCCTAATAAATTGTCCTTTTAAAATTCCTTTCTTTTGACTAAAAGTTTGAGCACTAGTAAAAAATAAATAGGAGTTTGAGAATGTCTTTTTTCTATACAGATTGGACTTAAATATTTTCTCCTCAGGCATCTTTTCTATTAAAGCATCTAGGTACTGTAATTTCTCGTAAGAAATAACGTAATTAAATCTAAGGAATTCTGTAGTACTGTTCATATATTCTATGACTTCATTAAGTATCACCTCAGGTGCCGTCCAAAAACTACAAATATCATCTAGGTAACATCAATAATAACTCCAATACTGAGAATATTCTGAGTGAAATATGAATTTCTCTTCCCATGTAAACAAAACTAGGTTGGCATACCACCTGGTCTGAAGAAGCACTGTTGATGTGAAAGCACGAAACCTGGTATTAAATTATATTTGCTGCTTTTAGCCACCTTGTTTCTGCATTTTTTACTTTATTTATGTGGGTATGCATGCATGTATGTATTTACTGTATATATGTATGCATGTTTGTATAAATGCAAGTATGCATGTATGTATGTATGTATGTATGTATGTATGCATGTACATATTTCTGTATATATGTGTGTATGCATGCATGTACATATGTATTTATGCATGAATGTATGTATGTATTTATGTATGTATGCTTGCTTGCATGTGTGTATGTATTTATGTATGTATTATATATTTATGCATGTATGTATAATGCATGTATTAATGAGGCACTTCTTCATATTTGTTTTTTTTTATTCCTAGATCCCTTCTGGAAGGTTATTTCTAAGTCTGTTGCATTATTTGTTTTCCTTGGAATCATACCTTTCTACATGTAGGCAATGAAAATCAGTACAAAGACCCTTGAAAAGAAGTAATTTGGACATCAAATTTGCATAGAATTTGAATACCAAGTAGCACATCATTTTTCCTGCTTCCAGTAGGAATGCAGGAAACAACTTAGAAACGAGGTTTGGTAACAAATCAAGTTGTCCTGGGACATCTTCAAGAGGGGTTAGGGTGATATATTAGTGGGAGTTAGTTGGATTGGGGAGGTGAAAGGGTTAAATGGAGGCAGGGATGATTGGGAGGAAAGGAAATAAGGGTGGGGAGGGGCTTAAGGGGTTTAGACAAGTGCAGCTGGGTAAGCAATCACATTTTGGCGCGAATTTGCTATGGCAAGGTACGCCCATGAGGACCTGGGGATAGTGTGCGTGGGGAGGTAAGCCTTTGAAGGAGTGTGGTAAGTTGGTAGAGCAGCTGTATGGAGTTTGCAGGTTGGTAGGTGGACTTGCTGCTGGTCGTTGTGGTGGATTGGATATAGAGTGTATCGGATATAGCAGGATTATTGTTTTCAAAGGTTTGTTGTTTAGTTAGGCAAGCCAGGTGAAGTAGATTAATGGGATTGTTGTGGAACTCCCTTTGGGGTAGCTCCTATGGGCTAATTGGAGAGGCCGGGTGGGACAGGCATGTTTGTAGTGTAAGTATAGATAAAAAAAAAGAGAATTTTGACATTCATGTGGCCTTTTGGAGGCTCGTTGTATTGTTGAGAAGTGGGCCGCTTTTGTTGGCTTGGCTGGAGTTGTTGTGGCATTCATGGTGTGGTTGACAGCCTTGAAGATTGGCTTTCATTTGTTTGTGGCTTCAGATTGTTGGTGTGATTGGTGGAGCTTGGCAGGTGGGAGTTGGTGAGGTGGAATATGGGCTTGCTGGGATGTGGATGGCTTCATTGGGTTGGTTCGGTTTTCCTTGGGGGTTCTTGACTGCTGGCCCTTGTATCTTGCTAGTCTGGCTGGTCTTGGTTTGTGGGTTGTGGGAGGTGTCCATTGCTGTGCATGTGCAGTTGCTGCCAGGGGATGATTGACAGTTGATCGTTAGTGTGATTTAATGACTGTTTCTTTCGATCATTAAATTATTACAGGATAGTGACTGGTGGCTGCAGTATCCCACACATATGCAAAGAAGAAAAGGAACAAATTTCGTAGAGTTGCTGCAAGCCGGAATGCATGGTGGGTGGGTGATACTGATGATGGTTCTGGTTCTACAGGTTTTTCTTCACTTGGCTTTTGTTCTTGGTGCTCTTCTTGCCATGGCTTTCTCAGTGTCATGCTTGGAAGGTATTTGGTTTTGCTGGGGCATGGATAGGACTCAGAGTGATGGATGATTGTCTTGTGTGGGACTCATGGCTTGTTATTCACATGTGCAGGATTTCTTGCCAGTTGTGGTGTTATCTATTGTGAGGAGAAAAGGCTGGTTTCCACGTATGACTTTGACGGGGGATGGTGTTGACAGACTGTGGGTGCGGTGCTCTGGCAGTGCCTGTCTGGGCATCAAAGATTGTGGAGGAGGCTTGTAATTATTCATGGGTTGGAATGGCTTGCACTGAGTGTAACAAGGGCTGTTGCTGGTGGCCTTTGGTCTTTTGCCATTTCTGATGCTGGTTACCAGTGTTTGTTTTCAATGGGGTTTTCGGCTTCACTGGTGGGGGCAGAGTGTTGTGTCCATTGTGAGGATTTTCCTCCACTGATGCAGCCAGTGGTTTTCGCCGGTTCTGAGCCGGGTTCTGGATGGGCATTGTTGTGCATGCATGGGGCTCATGTTCAAGGTTGTTTGGAGGCACTATGAATTGGCGCTAGGTTGAGGTGGTGCAGTGTGTCAGGCTTGCATTTTTAGAGTACTTTAAGTTGCTGTTTTGGAGTGGGTTAAGCTGGTGATCTGGTTGTTTTGAGTGAGGGAGTTGTGCTGCTGGCCAGTTCTCTGTTTTCTGTTGAGTTAGTTGGCAGTTCTCCACGGTGGATGTTTTGATGTACTGGGAAGTAGCTCTTGCAGTTCAAGGCTTTAGCAGGCTGGCAGGCATTCATGTTTAATGGTTCTCACCGCAAATGCCCTTTGAGGCTCTTTCTTTTTTTTTTTTTTTTTTTTTACAAACCTCCGTAGGAGTCGGAGAATGGGAAGAGAGAACCTTGGGGGTAAGGTCAACGAGTAGAGGAGGTATTGGTACAACAGGAAGGTAGGTTGACAAAACATATTCCAAGCATTTTTAGTTATCCTATCTTTAGATTAATAACTTGGTCAAATGAATCCTCAGAATATTATAAATAGCCAAGATTTTATAACACAGTGGTCTATGGATGCTCTAAATAAAGTCTGTGCCACACTTTCATTCCTGCAAGGACTCTGGATCCTTAGAGATCATTACTGTTTCTTAAAATAGAGACATTTCTAAGCAACTATATAATGGAACAGTGTAGTTTTGTGCTTACAGTGTAATTTTGTGCTCTGTTTGACCTTGTAACTCATTGTTTTAAACAACTACATAACGGAACAGTGTAGATTTGCACTTTGATGACTTTTCTTACAACATTCTGATTATGATATCTCTTGCTGTGTTAAATCTAATATGTAGGAATTAATACATTCTTGGCAGTTATAAGTTGTGAAAGCTAGTGGTGTGGCTATAAAGATGTGCTAAAGAGGTCCTTGGCGGTTAGCTGAGCCCAGAATTTGGTGGAGGGGACAAAAGGAAGAGTTCCCAAAGAGTTGTTTACGCATTAATGTTGTTTATCTTGGCATAGACGTTGAAGTTTGTAGTAGTTATTTGTGTAAGGACAGACAGTAATCTATATGTTTTTGTAAAAGATGCTGCTATAATGAATAACTGTTTTGTTTTCTTTCACAAGTCACTGTCACTGTGTCCAGTATGGGACTTGTGCTTAGCTACTCTCCAGGTCAGTTCCTTTCATCTATGGGTACTTTGGGTGATATAATCCCATGTGAGCTGCAGGGAAGAGGAGAGCATGCTATTAAAGGGCCCTTTTATTCTGGTTGGATGGCACTCAGTGTTGTCGAGTGCTATGGGGCACTGTGAGTAACGACCATTCATCATGCATGCATGGTGTGGTAGTAATGGCTATAGGGGGAGATCATTAGCAGGATCTGAAATTTGATGTGATATTTTGGCAGGACACAAATCTGTCACTTAGATACTTGTATTTTAGGCATTGTGGATAATGAGGGGTGCAAATATATTTACAATGACACTCAATAGAGGGTAGGGGGAGTGTCATCACATTTTCAGACAGATGATCATATCTCTGGGGCCATAGGGTTTATCAAGGAAGCACAGTGAGGAACCTTCAGCACAAATTGTTATAATAGTAGTATTCCTTAGGTTTTAGGTCTTAAAATTTGAGTTATATGGGTCACAGTAAACACAGTAACTGTTATGTTTGCAACATTTTGTTAACAGCTTACAAGATCTCATCAATCACTCAGTTGCACAGAATGTAGGTGGCATTTTCCTCGGCTAGTTGAGAGCTTTCATATGTGACTAAAGAGTCTTGTCAGGTTACTTGGTCATGGAGATATTTAGAAAATGTAGAAAAATGTGCTTGTATAGATTAATATCATAAAACAAGAGTTAAAGGGCCTGATGCCCATCTTTGTTTTGGGGTCATTGGGGTGTGGTTGTAGGGCAGTTTGCAGGGCGGTATGCATGCAGGGAAGGAATTTGCAAGCCCTATAATTTAAATGATTAGGTGTGGTAGTTCATTAAAGAGGGAACTGGTAAATGTCAGACGTGAGAGGTAGGCATCTTGGTGGTATACAGTCATGATATGGAGTGGAGTGGACAACAACATACTATGTTTGATGTGTATGGGGAGTCTATTTCTGAGAAGTGGCAGTCTCTGTGAGATAAACATGTCTCCTCAGCATTTGGTGTTAATGGCATATATGAGATTTAAGCCTTCAGGAGCTATGTGAGGAGATGGACTAATGGATATGGAGCATCTCTATT
The DNA here is from genome assembly GCF_019279795.1 of Protopterus annectens. Lineage (NCBI taxonomy): Eukaryota > Metazoa > Chordata > Ceratodontiformes > Protopteridae > Protopterus > Protopterus annectens. The sequence goes on from NC_056744.1 coordinate 176,445,837, forward strand.
AGTGCAGGGTCTGAGATTGCCTTGTAGGCGTGTCACAGATGTGATTGAATATGAGAGCTTTGGTAAGCTTGACTGGGTCATCATCATAGGCTACTGTAACATTAAGACATATTATTTATAAGGGGGTTACTTTGTATAAATAGGAAAGCTAAGAGTAAGTGATAGCTAGAAGCTGTGCAATTTTTATGACAGCAAGGTGCTTAATTTGTTTTCTTTTGCAGATGAAGGTACAGATTTTCTGGCAGAGATGGTGAAGGACACGGTTTGTATCAACTGGTGGGCCTAAGGAAGTGGATTGGATAGAGGATGCTGCTACTGGAGGTTCTGGACATTGGCTTGGAAAGCAGTGAAGTTGCAGGTAATGACATGATTCCAGGTGCTCATTCAAGTGAGTAAGTTGGTATGGTTTAAGATTACTGTGGCTTCAAGGATGCTTGAGGCAATTTAGAGGCATGGTACACCAGGTGTTTAGTTAGCAGTTAAGGGAATTTTGGGGTAGAACCTAGGTGGGATGGATTTAACAGCTGAGGTTGGTTGATTTTGGGATCCTCGGATAACGGGGTTTCTGGTAATTTTAAAATGGAAGTATGCAGTCAGGCAGGTCAGATTTGGGTAGAGTTTTGGGATGCATTTACAGTTATCTATGCAGGTCACTGTGTTAGTAGAAGGTCCATGCTCTGAGTTGGTGATGGAAAGTTGTTATGGTTCATAGAGCATGGTGGATATTGGTGATGTTACATACTAGGTTAGGGTTAGAAGGAATACCACAAGAACTATTTCTTAATGCTTGAGGGAATTTGATAGGTAGGGTTGCTGGAAGCATTGCAGGTATGAGGGTACTTTGGGTATACTTTGGGAGTAGGGTGCTTTGTTACATGGGTGATAGAGGGTTTAAACAAGGCACGTTTTGGAGTTTTGCAGAAGTCGAGCAGGTCCTATATCTTTTAGTTGTGACTAGGGTTTAGCTAGGAGGGGCTTTAGCAGGTTCTGATTTAGGGGTGTTTGAGGTTATGCAGATCTTAGCTGTTTCTAACAATCAGCACCTTCATCAGGAGCATAGTATTGTGCTATCATAACTTTGGTGGGTTTTCAGTGTTTGATGGGTCAGCTTGGGTTGAGTGTGTAGAGGGATAGACGTTGAATACTGTAAGATGGGTTTTCTTTGACTGGGTGCAGATTTGGGTTGAAAGGGTTATAGTTTCTGTGGCTCTTGTTATGGCTATAGTTTATCATTCAGAAAAGGTCTAGCCATGGTTAGTGGCTTGAAGGAAGTGGACTAAAAGAGAATGTATTCTCTTGGAGCGGATGTTCCGGTGGTGCAACGGGGTCATGGTTAATTCTACTTTATTTAGTTTAATTATGGTATGTTTCAGTGCTGGTATGTTAAGGCATGGGGTTAATGACAGAGTTCTAATGTACTTTACAGATGATGGGTACATCGAATGATGTTTCACTTAACACTTTCCTTTATGGGAGGTAGTTGGTGGAACAATTTTGGGTAGAAGGGAGGGGGAACAGCCTGGTTAGGCTGGTTGTTGGAGAAGAGGGACAGGCTTGCCCTCTACTGTTCCCCCTCTGGGGTCTGGATGTTCATTTCATGGATTTGGGGGAAAGGAAAATGAGCAGCTGGAGTAAGTTTGCTGAATAGATAAGCAAGCAGAGGTAAGTATGCTGCTTATTTGGTGGATGGTAATTCAATGAATGGTGCATGAAGTGACATAGGACACTGCTTCATGTAAAGTAAGCGAGTACAGGTATGGATGCTGCTTACTGGGTAAATGGGATTTGAAGTGCCTTTTGGGTGCTGCTTCATAAGTAACGTAAGTGAGCAAAGGTATGAACGCTGCTTACTGGGACAGGGTGAGTAGGTACGCTGCCCTGATTAACATTACAAGGATATTTATGCTGTGTTTAGAACCAAGTATATTGTGCCTAGTTGTAATTAATAATTTTGGTGATCAAAGCTATGTTATGGAAGTTTTAATAAAGGTTGTCAAATGTCATTTGGTGTGATGTGTTTATTGAAGGGGACCGGACAAATGAGGTTTGGTAACAAACCAAGTTGTCCTGGGATATCTTCAGGAGGGGTTAGGGTGATATATTAGTGGGAGTTAGTTGGGTTGGGGAAGTGAAAGGGTTAAATGGAGAGAGGGATGATTGGGAGGAAATGAGATAAGGGTGGGGAGGGGCTTAAGGGGTTTAGGCAAGTGTAGCTGGGTAAGCAATCACATTTTGGAGTGAACTTGGTACCCACCCACCCTCCCTTTTTTGTTGGTGGATTGGTGGAGATTGGGGTCATTTTATCAGATGGAGTAGGCGGAGAAGAGGGACAGGGTTGCCCTCTTCTGTTCCCCCTCTGGTGACTGGATGTTCATTTCAAGGATCTGGGGAAAGGAAAATAAGTAGTTGGAGGAAGTTTGCTGAATAGATAAGCAAGCGGAGGTAAGGATGCTGCTTATTTGGTGGAAGGTAACTTAATGAATGGTGTATGAAGTGAGATGGTACGCTGCTTCATAAGTAAAGTAAGCGAGCAGAGGTCTGGACCCTGCTTACTGGACAGAGTGAGTAGGTACGCTGCCCTGATTAACATTACAAGGATGTTTATACTATGTTTAGAACCAACTATATTGTGTCTAGTTGTAATTAATAATTTTGGTGAACAAAGCTATGTTATGGAAGTTTTAATAAAGGTCATCAAATGTCATTCAGTGTGATGTGTTTATTGAAGGGGACTGGGATAAACACCTGTTTAGACAACAGAGATTTTCAAACTATGATGGAAAATATAAGAACATTGTCAGAGACTATCTAGCATCTTAAGACTTTAATGAACTGTATTGTAAAATTTAACTAAATAAGATCATTTATTTTTGCCTCTGAAAAAGGGATTTGTAATATGTGTATTTTCTTTCTTTAAATTATTGGTGTCACTAGTATGTTGGTTATGTAGTGTGTACTAGACAGCTTCAAAAATCACACATGGTGAGGGGAGTTTCAGAAAATTTTGCAAAGGGGTAAATCAAGATTGAAAATAGGGACAAACCTCCAAAGATAGGCACATCATATGCAAGGATAAATCAGGCCTGAAAATATGGATGTTCCTCCAAAATACAGACAGCTGAGAGTTCTGCTTGGAATCTACATGGCATTATCATACTTTCTTAGTACTTTACATATGATAATACTAAAACTGCATTCTTTTTTATTAAGACTATGCTACATTTTCATAGGAAAAACTTTGAAGAGGCATGTATCCCCCAAGAAGCTTATGTATCATTTGGCCACATCTCATGCTCCTAAGATACAATGTATTCAAATCAGTCTCCTTGTGCAGCTTGAATATAGGCTCCCCATCATAGTCACAGCCTCTAAAAAATGTACCCATTCTACATTCTATTGAAAACACAATCTGCCTATTCATTTCCAATTCCTTACCCCAGGAACACCACTGCATTACCATCTCCAAAGCTAAATAGCTAACAGTCTCCTATAGACTTGAACTACTGCTGGGGTCTCTCTTTTTCAAGTAACTTCAACAAGGTGCCTTCCCATCTCTTACAGCAAAATTCCATAATAAAACTAGCCCCAATAACCACTGCAACCTCTAACAATTAACTCCCTCACTCCAGACATCCCAAACCATACTTCACAATACTAACCATTCCTTCTCTATTTTTGCACCCAAACTCTGGCACCTCCCCACCCATCCACCTAAACAAAGCCTCCTGTTTCTCCATATTTGCAGTAGAACTCAAAAGATACCTCATAAAAAAATCTGAATGCAAGTGCTTTTCCACTGGACGCATAACTTAACTCACTTCTCACCTGTGTGACTTCTACTTTGACCCTGTTTTTAACTGCTTCGTCCCTGTCATATTTACTATGAAAATTAAGTCTGAGTATGGTGGCTGCCAAAAAAGCAATTACTAGAAAATGGAAATCAAACTCAATACCAACTTTACTAGAAGTAGTGAATATAGTAAAAGAGATAAAACAACTGGAATTGGGATCTTTAGAAAAGGAAAGGAGCAAACTACATAGGAAAAATGGGAATTGTGGGAGCAATATATGCAGAGCAGGAAAGAGGTTTAAGAGGCAGGATTTGAATGAGCCATATATTGCTTAACTGACAATGACTGGATGGTTTATAATTGCTATATAATGTTTGCAACTACAGTTGTTTCAGTGGTGTCTGTGATGTAAACTGTAACTAAAGTGGTATAATATTGTATGTTTTTCATTTATATAAATGTAAGATTGCCTTTGTCATATGTGAAAATTTAATAAAGATGTTTGGGGAAAATTTTAATTCACATTTCTTTTTCTACTCTGTTAATATTTACATATTGTTTCAATTCTCAATGGGATTATCTACCTTTTCTGATTACTCTTTTTGTGAATTTGTTTTCCTTTATTTTTTGTGAATTTCTTCATCTGGGCTGTGACTGCAAACGGTCTATTGTGATCAGATTATTACCCCAGTAAACAAACTAAGTAAATATATAAACAGCAGACTAAGAAAGTTATCTTGATTGACGTGATGTTGGTCCTGCTTCTGCTTAAAAGAAGGCACTCTGGACTATGATTCACTCATTCACTGCACAATACCCACTAATTAAGCATAAGGTACAACTATAGACAACATGAATATCTTATGTTCTTTATATGATTGCATACATTTGCATGAGTGTGGGCATACACACACACACACACACATACATATATATATATATATATATATATATATATATACATAAACATATAAACATATATATACAAGCAGGGCAGCATGGAGTAAAGATAATTTTGTCTTATAAAACAGTATTCTATTATTCAGTCAGTGTGGAATCCATCATTCAGTCATTATATTCATTCATTATTTTTTTTACATCTTTATTGAATTATCACCTAATACCTAGGTAATCATACATTTTATATAAATGAAAACAAGTCATATTGACATTGTTTCAGGTACCAATATCATACATCACATATGATCTTTTATACAGTCAATATTAATTGAACATTGCATAGCTTATATAATTCCTGCCTTCCCTTAAACCGCATTCCAGCTCTGAAACATCATTCAACATGTATTGTTCCCACACTTCCCATTTTTTCTGCGTAATTTGCTCCTACCCTTTTCTGAAAATCCTACTTCCAGTTCTTTTATCTCAGTTACTATATTGACATAATAACAACTATGGACAAAAAGTGTGCTGTGATGTAATTTATATAGACTTGACTTCAGCATTTGACAGGGTCATACACAAAATGCTGATCAATAAATTAGTACAACTAGGTACTGATATATTCCTGATAAGATGAATAGCTGCAAGGCTTACAAATAGGACATGGCAAGTATCATACAGCAACTGGACAGGTGAAATCCTTGGTTACAGTCAAGCTGTCCCACAGGGCTCTGTCCTAGGTCCTTACTTGTTTAGATTGTATCTTTCATACCTAACGTTTTCATCTTATGTGTTCTACAGTCTATGCACAGATGACCTGAAACTGTGTAAACTGATTATAAGTGTTTCAGATATGCGCAGATGACCTGAAACTGAGTAAACTGATTATAAGTGTTTCAGATAAGGCATGTCTGCAAAATAATGACTACATTGAACATTTGGGCACAGGGGAATAATACGCTGATAAATATATAAAAAACTAAGTATATAAGATTTGGGCGACATAAACTGAAAGGTGAATATTTAATACAGCACACAGTGCTTGAAACTGTAGACTCATTTAAGGACTTGGGTATATGGGTAGATTCAGCTATGAGTTTTTTCTAATCATAGCATCCAGTTGGTTAATAATAGTTATAGAACTATAGGATGTATAAAAACATTTATAAAGTCTAGGAAATTAAAAATATTGAATTCATCGTTTGTTTGTTAGTTACATTAGATCCAAACTTGAGTATGGAATAACAATATGGAAACCCTATAAGAAGACAAGCATGAGTAAACTGGAAAGAGTACAGCGGAAATGTACCAAGGGCATCCATGGATGTGAAAATCTAAGTTATTATGAAAGACTAAAATATCTGAACTTGTACAGTGTCTCTTAAGATATTTAAGAGGAGATCTTATTCAGGTATATAGGACATTTAGGGACAACTACCTTTGGGAATGTTTGGGGTTATCAAAAAGTACTAGAGAATCATCAGATAACTTATGTAGAAGATTCTATAGGAATGAGAAGTGTACTAATTGGTTCTCTGACAGAGTAGCTGATATATGGTACACACTACCAAATTACATTAAAACAAATGCTAGTCTAGATATTTTGAAGAACAGCCTGGACATTTATTATGGGAACAAGCATTTTGGTATATTGGCAACCTAGATGCCCATGCTTGAAGTATGTGTATGTATGTATGTATGTATGTATGTATGTATGTATGTATATCCACTACTTCTAAAGATGTTAGATTTTGATTTCCATTTTTTAGTAATTGCTTTTTTGGCAGTCACCATAATTAAACTCAGCAAGGGCTTACTATGTCAAGACAATTCAGATCCTGCATCACAGCTCAAAAAATCATTTCCTTAGTTACAGCAATTTGCTCACCTAGTATTTCTGACAATTAGTTTGCAGGGTATTTTTAAAGTATGCCAACTCATTACACTCACAAAAATATGCCCCCCAATTATCTCTTTCTCCTCGTCACATCTCCATCATTTGCAATCTACCTGAAGAAAAATTCTTTGGAGTCTTCTTATGGTATAAAAATACCTATGTGAGCACTTCCATGAAAAAACTAAATCTAGACTTTGTTGCATTTTTGGGATCCATACATATATCATCCCATTCTTTCTTTGTAAATTGCTTATCCAGTCTCTCTTCCCAATCCTTTATCTCCTCCTCCTCTGATTGATTCCCACTATTATAATGAAATATTCTCTATAAAGAAGTAATTATCCCTTTCTTAATATCAGTTTCTGTTCTAGATTCATCTATAAGCTCTGCTTGTGCTGGTCTTTCACTTAGGATTCCCTTAATCCTTTCTCTTTGTGTGTACTCTGATATCAGTTATATGCATTCATTAATTTTCCTATAACCAATGTTTTTTCTAAAGTGGAATGAAGTATCCTTGCCTACATTGACAGACTATTTTCAGCTAACAGGACTATATCTAAGTTTACACATGAAAGTTGAATAGCCACTGTACACTGATGGAGACAGACATAATGATTTAAAGGAGCCTGGTGTGTTTTTTAATGAAATCAAAATGAGATAATGATATTCTAAAACCTCTTTACATCTTGACTGTGTTTATAACTAGTATTAAAATGAACTCAAAATGAACTCAGCCTTCCCCTGTGGCAGACAGAGAAAACTTGTGGATTAGATGTAAAACTGGTGACAACACTGCCTCAGTACATGTATATAAACAAAGTAGAATGAGTTTACAGTACTCTGTTTTGCTAGATTTATATCTAAAATGAGCTAACTTAATATTCAAACACAAAGATACAGATGAAATGAGGGCAGGTATGCTTAAAGTAATGCAAGCCACAATCTTAGATGGTACAATGAATGATATTGTTATAAGAGTCCAGATTTATGAGTCACAGCTTGACATGGATGGTTCAAGCACTCATAATCAGAAAATCAGAAAGGACTTTGTTTCAGTATGCAAAATTGAAGGTAAAATTGTTTTAATGAGGCTTGTATCTTCCTGTTGAGAAGCAAGCAGCAATGGAATATTTACTTCTCAATCAAAAAAAAGTGTATTAGTCTGGGGAAGATCTCATACAAAATATTATTAACTGTTAAATATGACTCTGTGCAAAGGGGGAACTGTATTTAATGTAAATTGGAATATAAGGATATAAGTTTAGTTATACTCTATTTTTTAATTATGTTCTGACAGAGTTGCAAATTAAACATTCTGTTGCATACCACTTTTGGATGAGGGCATAACATTCTAAATATGTATATTCTTATGTAGCTCAAAGGAACATTTGAAAGATTTCTTGAGTAACTTAGATAAACTTATGAAAAATAATTTATTTGGGAAGATACTATGAATCAGGCTTTAGCTCACGGATCTTAGTCTGAGATCTAAAATCTAGTTTTCATTTGGAAAACAGTAGCAGACACATACCCCTGGATTCTGCAAGTCCTGTATGGCGTGCAGGACTAGTGCAGGAGCTCCAGCAGGCAATACACCTGCCGTGCGATCCAGGAATAACCTATAGGGACGTGCACTAGCACTACTGTACTAGTCCTGCATGGACTTAGCCCCTGTATGCAAATTACTCCATCTGCATCCATGCAAATGAGGTAAATTTTCAATCCAGGAATCTGGAAACCGGCCATGCAGTACTAGTGTAATCTGCAGAAATGTACTCCACCAGTAACGAAGTACATTTCTGCAAATTACAAAATGGAGCCATGACAGCTCCAAATAAAGGGTGGATATCATATAGAAAGCATGCCAATGGCCAACTATAATGCCATTAGCATGGAAAACATTTGGAAAATTAAAAACTCAACTTTTTTTTTAGCTGATCTTGGCTGTTTAAGCGTAGATCACCGGCGCACAAATGGAATCGTGCGGAAAATAAGAAAAAAAATGTATAAAATAAGCATTCTAACCAAAATCACTATCTTGCCATTATACTCAATGGCAGGCAGAAGACAACATGGCCAGTGAATAGAGGTTGCTAAGGGGGGAAGGCTCAGTGTGGGACATGTAACTATGCATTAGCAGGCAATCCTATGCAAATGAGGGGAATGATACTGAATCCCAGATTTCCCCTGCATGCTAGTCAGCACCCAACAGTGTAAGAGCAGGAATAGCTTGGTGCAAGCTTAGGAGTTAGCTGACATCATAGGGGTGTGTGTCAGGCATACTGTAAGCAGACTGGAGCCCTGAGGCTCGGGTTTCCTCCTAGCTTAGCAGAGCTAAACAAGGGGGTGTGTCTGAGGCTGCCTAGCACTCTTTACATTGCCTAAGCAGGTGTGCATGCCTCACACCGGGTTTTAAAGGGGAAAAAAAAGTAAACCAGGAAATAGAAGCTCTGTGCACATTTGAGCACTGTGTTTGCACAGTGCGCCCCGGGCTTAAACAGAAAGTAATGGGAAGGTAAAACAGCAGTAAGAAGGTAATCTATCTAGGAGAACTAGCATAGCTGGCAGGTAAAATGTATCAGAATCAGCCAGTTACACAGGTAGCAGACCAGCTCAGCCCAGCACACTACTATAAACTATGCAAACACCTTTCCCCTCTGTTTTTTTTCCATACTCTACACCACCAGTGTATACAAGTGGGGAAATGTTAAACAAAACAACAAAATAATAGGGGCTGCAATAGCTATCATACAACAACATGTGGAAGAGGCCGAAGGTGGTGAGGATGTGAATGCTGATGACCACCCCACAGTGAGGAGATGGAGAAGAGTGAACAGACCCAGGGTAACCTACCAGGGGTTACATGAGTTAGAGATAGTGGAGAGCTATAGGGTGGACAGGGACCTCTTACACAAATTGTTGAGATGTGCCAGCCATGCCTGACACACAGAACTAACAGGGGGGAACCCATCCCAATGGATACCAAGGTATGTGTAGGCCTAAGAATACTAGCTACAGATACCTTCCAAAGGCCAACTGGGGATATGATGCGGACCTCACAGGCATCAGCATCCAGGATACTCCACCAGTTCCTGGATGCCAGGTCAGCACATGCCAGTGAGCAATTATATTTCCCCAACACCCATGAGATGTTAGCCAGCAATTTGCAATTGTTACACCAAATAGCAGAATATCCTGAGGTAGCGGGTGCTATAGACTGCACGCAGATATGCATCAAAGCACCACCCGGTGAGCAGGGAGGGGTCTACATCAACCGCAAGGGCTTCCCCTTGATCAACTGTCAGGTCATGTGCGATGCCCAGGGCATGATAATGAATGTGTGTGCTGGCTGCCCTGGAAGCTATCATGTTTCCCCACATCTGGCATCTCACACAGTTGTGCCAGAGATTTGCCAATGTGGACATCCGTTACGGTCACCTAATGGGGGATGCTGCTTACACACTGGAGCCGAGCTGATGATACCCATCAGAAATGCACACACACACCTGAACAAGAACTCCATAATGAGGCACACGCACAGATCAGAATCATAATAGAGCGTGTGTTTGGGATGCTCAAGTCACTGTTCCAGTGTCTGGACACATCTGGTGGAGTCTTGCGGTACTCACCAGCTACATGTACCCAAATGTCATCGTATGTGCCATGCTACACAATATGATCCTGCAAAAGCAGGTGCAGCAGGAACAGCACAGGACAGGGCCACACAGCCCCCCACCATTGCCAAGGCCTGCACAGGCACAGAGTGACTCAGAAGAACAACCTGAGCCTGTCTCAGTAGGCAGAAGGAGGCATGCTCAGTATGCCCTGGCATTGGCAAAGAGGCAACACATAGCACATACACTGACACAGGAGGGACCCAGGGGATGACAAATCTCTCTGACTTGCACATACAGTAAAAGGGATGCCAAACATGACACTACCTATGCTCAACCATGTGTAGGGAATGTACTATGTGCATCCAATGTAGGCAGCCCTGCAGCACCACCCTCAATACTGGCACACCCACAAAGTAAGTCACTCAACCTACCAATTGCCAATGGGAGTAGTATGTGTTGTTACCTGGATGTGAGCATGCAAGAGAATTGGATGGCTGAATGGTATGCCAGAAGATATAGACACCTATAGTGGCACGATGAGATCTGTAAAAAATACTGGTGTCACCACAGTAGCCAGTACTACACACGGCGAAAAAAACCACTTCAGGAAATATGCTGGGCCACATGTGTGTCCATATGACTCACACATGCCAATCAGGGAGGTTCACATACCCAACAACAGTCTCAGCCAGCAGGACAGGTGTAGACAAACACAAACAAAGGCTGTGCTATGGCCTCTGAATGATGCCTATGGGTAACCCCCCCCAGACCTACATAGACAGACTACAGCAGGTCAGGCAGTGGGATGTTAGTTCTGAAGGGTAGGAAGTCAGATACTAATATGTAGGTCAATCAAACCTAAGACCTGTAGTACACTGATATGCCTCTAGTCAGCATGATAGGTTAGAATACAGAATGAAATGGAGTACCTGACATACCAATAGAGTCATAGCAAATTTGTACAAGTGTCAAGTGTGCCCCCCCATCCTATGTAGAAATGAAGTAGCAGTCAGGTGTGCCCCCCAATCCTGTGTAGAAATGTAGAAACAGTTGTGTGTGCCCCCCAATCCTGTGCAGACATGTAGAAATAGTCAGGTGTGCCTCCCCAATTCTGTGTAGAAATGTAGAAACAGTCAGGTGTGCTTCCCACATTCCTATGTAGAAATGTAGTAACAGTCAGGTGTGCCCCCCCCCCACTCCTATGTAGACATGTATAAACAGTCAGGTGTACCCCTTCCACCAATCCAGCTTAGAAATGTAATAACAGTCAGGTGTGACACTCCCAAACTCTGTGTAGAAATGTAGAAACAGCCAGGTTTGCCCCTCCCCCAATCCTGCGTAGAAATGTAGTAACAGTCAGGTGTGCCCCCTCCCGCAATCCTGTGTATAAAGGTAGAGACAGTCAGGTGTGCCCCCTCCCCCAATCCTGTGTATAAATGTAGAGACAGTCAGGTGTGCTCCCCACAACCCTACTTAGAAATGTAGTAACAGTCAGGTGTGCCCCACAAAGCTATTTAGAAATGTAGCAATGGTCTGGTGTGCCCCCCTAATCCAATGTACACACGTCGTAACAGTCAGGCGTGCACAACCCTATGAAGAAATGTAGTAACATGTATGTGAAGGTATAATACCAGTGGAGCACAGATGTCCAGAGGTGACCAAGGTAGCAGAATAGATTGCAGCATTTGCACAATATGCAGGTATGTGTGTGTTAAGTTGGTGTGTGTTTCATATTGTGTGAGAGTGGTCAGTATGTATGCATGTTGAGGTAAGACTTGGTGGCCATTGCCCACTACTGCTGATGACAGGGCCAAGTCCTCACAACTACAGTGCCAAAGACAATTCCCACCAAAATAACATATGCTAGCAGTAAGCCATTGTAAATGTATGGTGGTAATATGTGTCACCATCTGAAAGATTGATATGGCATGGTTGGGCTAGATATACAAGCAGTACACAGAGGAAAGTACCCCAGACATACAGCATATGTTGTGCAACTGTGAAATGGACACATCCTTGGAATAGTACATACAGGTATGCATCATATTATCTGGTCCTGTAGTAGGGGATACTGGTGTTGTCTACCGGAACATTTGCAGATCACAAAGGAGGTAGGATTGATGTATTGGGAAACAGCTGATGTACCTGCACATGCCAGCATAACTGGAATGCCCCATGCATATCTGTGTGTCAGATGCAAGTAGTGTCCATAGCACATATGCATCCAGCTCATGCAAACACCACCCACAGGTACCTCTCTGGTCGTATCCCAGCTGTGGGAAATGGGTACAATATGACCCCACCTGTATATGGCAACAGTGAAAGAATGCAGTATGTAGTGCAGGTGTCCCATGCAGGTGTGTCACTAGCTGTAGATAGCACCCTGCCAGCATCCACACCACCTGATTAAAACTGATAGAAGTTATTGGCATGAACAACTAGTACAGCTACCCTGTCACCTCAGAGGAATATACTGTATGGTGGTCTGAGACTGTAGGACTGACATAATGTGATGGCACATCTGGCCTGCATCAACACCAAATGACCCACAGGCCTCTGCCAAAGGCCTGTGTCTCACACGTACTGCCAATGCATGTTATGTCATGGACATCCAAATAACAACATAACACACTCCACATAAGCCATATGCAAGGCCATGTGGACAAACCACAGTAACATGTCCACCATGCCCCACTGCATGAACTGTGGACCAATACCAAAACACAGCTGTGATGGGGTGATAACCTAAGGGAAAGTATCAGAGAATGAATGCATAATGTATGGAAGAGGACAGAATAACAGAAGGGGGTGGGAGCATGGGCAGCATGGAATGTGCAAGGTCCAACATAAAGCTGTGTGCACACACTATCCCTGGCTGCAAACACATAAATGGGTGGCTACATACCTGCCCATACACCACAATAGGAGTAATGTCCTGACTCATGGCCCCTGCCCCTGGGTAACCTGCGTGAATCTGTACAGCTGTGAGGTATTGCCACAGCAAGATAACCCCATACTGTCATGTTGATGGATGTACAAGTATGGTATCCTCTGCCAGCCCTGTACCAAGGTGCTGAACTGGATGCACAGACCCAGCAGCAAGTGTCTGCAGCTCCCCCTCCAGAATGGCATAACTCACCATGAATATGTTGTTGTCTGGCCACAATTCCAGACACAGTTGCACTCACCCTTCTCCCCCAAGACATCACTGTGAGCAAGAATGTCCACCTGACAGTACATGAGGACAGAAAACATCACAGTGTATAACAGTAAACATGTCTGAATATCTATGCTAACAGCAGTACCATCTAACTGAAGCAGCACAGACACATCACCTACACTACACACTATCTGCACAGTTTGTCCCCATATTGGCAAATGATCGACAGATACCCTGCAGAAACAGTTTGCTACCTGTAGGTGTACAAAACAAAGGTCTACACTGGAGTACAAACTACCTGGAATTGATCCACATATTCAATACAGAAGGGCATACCGGGCATGCTCACACACTTAGATAAATGAAGGCAATGACAGACAACAACATACTGAAAGGCCATACTAGGCATGCTCACACACTTAAACAAATGAAGCCTATGCCTGCCAACAACTGTGGACCATACATATCTGGCAGTTGCAGATGTTAGTGCATACACTCCTCAGTATGCACCAGTCATGCTTTGCACACACAATGGATAGGAATACAGTCATATATCCAAGGACAACACACTATAATAAGCTAAAAGTAGACGTACATAGATGTGTGGAAGAGACTGACTGTGACAAGGAGCCATCCATTATGAGGCCTGGTCCACCCAGCACACAGCCAAATGGCTGAAACCACATGAGGTGCAAATGTCACTAACTGTAGACATTAGCAACTGGTATGCATCAGCATTACAGACTATGTGGTGCAAGTGCTAGCTATGCAACATGACTGTACAAGGAAGTAGTCATCTATCAGCTGTATACATGTACCTGTGAAATATAACCCTATGTGTGCTTGCATGTGGTGTGTCAACCTCTAGATGAATGGGTTATGGCTCATGCACACACACTGCCCTCCCCATAGTTCTACTATGACAAGTCTGCTGAGATCATCCACTTTAAGATACACATTTGGGACAGGTGTAGCCCAGTAATCTCCATGGTGCATCCTATAACTGTGCACTGCTCTAGTATGATAACTTAGTTAAGTAGGAATTCTAATCCCAGATATGGCGACTGTGTGTGTGTGTGTGTGTGTGTCTCAGTCCGTGTAGAGAGCAATGCTTTTTAGGCTAGTCACACTCACTACAATTCAAATGCCCTATTTTGGCAAGGCTGCTGATGTCATTCACTGTAAAATACACCTGAGGAAAGGAGTAGCCCAGTAATCTCGGTGGCGAATCCTATAACTGTGTTCTGCTGTAGTGTGATAAACTAATTAGCTAGGAGTTCTACTCCCAGACATGGCAACTGTGTGTCTCTGTCTGTGTAGAGAGTAATACTTTTTAGGCTAGTCACACTCATTACAATTCAAACGGCCTTCTTTGGCAAGGCTGCTGATGTCATTCACTGTGGAATACACCTTTGGGAAAAATGTAGACCAGTAATCACTGTGGCACGTATTATGATTGCGTATTGCTGTAGTGTGAAAAACTAGTTAGGTAGGAGTTCTAATTCCAGACATGGCAACAGTGTGTGTGTCCCTGTCTGTGTAGAGAACAATGCTATTTAAGCTAGTCACACTCATTACAATTCAAAAGCCCTACTTTGGCAAGGCTGCTGATATCATTCACTGTGAAATACACCTTTGGGAAAGGTATAGCCCAGCAATCTCCGTGGCACTTCCTATAACTGTGCATTGCTGTAGTGTGATAAACTAGTTAGGTAGGAGTTCTACTACCAAACATCGCAACTGTGTGTGTGTCTATGTCTGTGTAGAGAGCAATGCCTTTTTAGGCTAGTCACACTCATTACAATTCAAATGCTGTATTTTGGCAAGGCTGCTGTCATTCTCTGTGGAATACACCTTTAGGAAAAGTGTAGTCCAGCATTCTCTGTGGCACATCCTATAACTCCGTACTGCAGTAGTGTGATAAACTAGTTAGGTAGGAGGTCTAATCCCAGACATGGCAACTGGGTGTGTTTGTGTGTGTCCCTGACTGTGTAGGGAGCAATGCATTTTTAGGCTAGTCACACTCACTACAATTCAAATGCCCTACTTTGGCAAGCCTGCTGATGTTGTTCACTGTGAAATACACCTTTGGGGAAAGAGTACCTCAGTAATCTTCATGGCATGTCCTATAACAGCATAATGCTGTAGGGAGATATTGAATTCTGTTAGGGGTTCTATTCCCACACAGGACAGGTGTGGATGTTTGTGCGTGTGTTTCTATGTCTATGTATGGAGAAGTGCTTTTTAGGCTAGTCACACTCACTACAATTCAAATGCCCTACACTGGCAAACCTGATGATGTCATTCACTGTGAAATACACCTTTGGGAAAAATGTACTCCAGTAATCTCCGTAGTGCATCCTATAACAGTGTAATGCAGTAGTGTGATACAGAACTCTCGTAGAGATTCTATTCCCCCACATGGCAGGTGTGGGTGTATGTGTTTCTATGTCTGTGTAGGGAGCAATGCCTTTTTAGGCTAGTCACACACACTACAATTCAAATGCTCTACTTTGGCAAGGCTGCTGATGTAATTCACTGTGAAATACACTTTTGGGGAAGGAGTACTACAGTAATCTCCATGGTGCGTCCTATAACTGTGTAATACAGTAGTGTAATAAACTAGTTAGGTAGGAGTTCTAATTCCAGACATGATGTTTGCGTGTCTTTGTTTGTCATTTGTATCCTGTGTGGAGGTGGCTGTGAGTGTGTAACAACTGCACTCATTGTGAGGCAGTTTTTGCAAATGTCTTATATGGTGGCCCTAGTATATGTCACAATGTCCACCTTACAGGGATAACAGATGTGAAATAGCTGAGAGGCTGGGGTGTAAATCCATACCCCTACATGTGACATCAAGTCCTGGCGAACAGAGTTAGCAACCCTTATATTACAAAGAGAACACTCTCAACCCATGTCTCATACACACACACACACACACACACACACACACACACACACACACACACACACACACACACACACACACACACACACACTTGTCTAGGCAACAACCACTATGTTGATAGTACCCTGCATATTGCCCACTGATAGTAATCATGGTGTGATTGCAGTGGGCTACAGAGGATATGAAACCCTGTCCATCAGTCCAATAGGCATGTACATGCAGACAGTGCACCTTCCTATGTTTCCCACTGGACACATGCAACACCTGAGGTGCCATCAAACGTAACCCACAAATTACATACCATGTTTAAACACATGCCCTGTATGGACAGATGCCACTGACACCAGAGAATACATGTATCAGGCTATCAATGTATGTGCAGGGACAACTTGCTGTCCATTACCAGTTCCCGCCACGTGAGGCCAAGACTGGCACATCTGATGATAATCTGTGTACACAACATGGGCCAAACACCCCATGTACAGTTCGACATGTCTCTGTACATGCATGTGAAATGTGTGCACATCCCAGACGCTGTCCATGTCATGGACTAAGGAACACATACATGGCAAGCAATGCACAGCAATGGTCACACACAATAGTTACCCAGGTGACTGGATGGTATATACAATACACACCTGTGTGGGCCAATCCAGACACTACACCCCTGAGCCACACTGCAGACCATAGTCATGTGGTCTGATGCCAAGGTATACCCATCACCTAGCCTTGTATAGCCATCTGGCACAGTCTACCACTACACACCCATGAAGCAATGCACCCATGCATGTCAGTATTGGCTCCCTGTGTCTGTGTGTGTGGTGTATGATGCCTATGAACACATTCACACTCACTACAACCCCCACTGGCATGCTGAAGCATGCTTTCTGATGTCAGACACCTCCACGTACCCTTTGCCCATATAACCTCTGTGGTGCATGTGATACCGGCACAGTACTGTATTGTGGCAATCTAATTAGTGAGCAGTTGTATTCCTGACCCTGCCAAATGTGTCAATGTGTGTGGGTCCCTGAGAGAGTGTGGTGTGTTCATGCTGACACCAGTTCATGCGGACAGGCACGTGCACTACACCTACTGTATAACTACCATATCACTGTTGCAAATATCACTCATCACATATACATTTGGAGGGCTCCTCAGCATGTAACCTATATGGTGCATCCAATAACTGCATAGACATGTGATAGCAATACATAGTCAGTCAGGGGTTTGATACCCTGTACTGGTAGTTGTGTGACACAAGCATGTTTATGTTTTGCTCTCCCACCCCTCCCTGACTTATCTTTGCCTCTGTCTGCCTCTCTCACTCCCTCTCTGGTGGATGTGGAGACTTACACCTGCTTTGCTTAGGCAGCAGCATGTGTATTGTAAGTGATGCTCATGACCAGCTGATGGCCTCTGCATGAATTGCAGCCCTCCTCTAGCTGATTGCATGTGAAACAGCTGTGGTAACATTCCTATAGCCAATTGCATGGAAACACACTCCAATATCTAGGAACATCATGTTAGTGTTGGGCCTTTTCATACACTGTGAGCAGGACCCAGATCTGTTGTTTGGCAAACAGCATCACAGATGGATTGGGGATTTATCTCTAACAACATACACTGTAAAAACAGGCCAACACACAGGAGGGGGATGTGCCTGACATGACTACAGAATGTAAGTGCTGCTATACTGCATTTGGAGTAATGTTGGTTTAACAGGGTGTGTGTGGATATACCTGTCATGTCAGTGCTACGTTTATGAGGAAACCCCCATCTGTAGGGTCATCTGCAGACTTGGCAGTGCATGGTGCCTTTTGTTTCTTGTGTTACCCACAGAACACCTATCTGTGAGCTGCAGAAGCATAGTGCAAGGATTGCAGTCAGTACATGGTGACAGCCATGAGAGTTACTGACTTCATATCCGTCATAGGACATATGTTGCAACAAACCCTGTTACAACTTTAAAAGTATGAGGTTACCAAAGCAACATGTCAATATTGGCCCTGTGTTTGTGCCTCCAGCCACAACTCTGTCAACCTTTGTACATATGTCATGCAGTAAGTGGTACATATGTTCTGTACACCATATTCATTGACATCATATCTAATAACAAGCCAGTGAGATATCAGACTACTACACATGTTATGTATAGTAGGGGTTTATATTTGAGGACATAACCTGAGCATTCTGTGGTTGTGTGTACAGTACTGAGGTCTGTGTACTTATGGTGATTGATGACAGTGTGTGTATTGTGAATATGTACCTTGGCCTGTGTACAGATGGTGGTAGATGTCATTGTTCTTGGTCCTGTTCTATCTGATGTTACATGCTGTTCCACTGTATGTTACCCTATCAGCTTACATGCTTGTAGGGCCATGCACACACATGTCCTATACCACAGACAGGAATCAGACCACACTGTGTAGTGGCCCAGTATATGTAGGGTTAGTGTGTGAGTGGCACATATGAGGATGGTGTTGATCAAATAGTCCATATACTGTAATATTACACTAGCGTACCATATGTGGCTGTGGCTGTGTTCACATTGGTGGTGGTTATGCACTTTCTCACAGGTGTCTGTTACTCTGCTGTGACATGCCTGTAGAGCCTGCTAAATATGCAGGTACATGTGTATTCCCCCATAGGAACTGTAGGCAAGTGTTGTGGCAGTCTGCCTGTAGCCTGCACAGTGCTTTGTTACATGCCTAGCAGCTTAGTGTACTTAGCCAGGGAGATGTTATGTCCAGATACTTGCCAGATGTACTGCTGCTGGGCCACAATAACAGTTATGTATGTCAGACAAAGCAATAAGATGCTGTACAAATGTAAGTCACTAACTAGTGGGTAGTATGTGGCCATGGCGCATCTGTACCAGCTGTTATTATGTGTCAGGACAGACAGGGGTGTGTGAATGCATAACCTATGGGGGCAAATGTATACCAGTATTTACCTGATATACCCCATCTACATGACTGTTAACATCCACATTGTCAGGCTTGGTCAACATGTCTTGCACTAAGGGGTTCTGTGTATACCTCTGGACTGACCAGAGTGTGCCGGACTGTCCACATATATTGGCCAAATCTCTGCTGTAGTCCACAGGATCATTACTGGGTTAATAGTGGTACTGCACTATGATGTCCTTAGGATGTCTGTCAGTACCCAATGGTGCACATGTTAAAAGCAGATGTGACCTCCCACACACAACATGTCTGTGAAGACAATTCATATTACAGTAGCAATAATCTACAAATATACCTGTAATACATACCTGACATTCCCTTCCACTAAGAGGTTGGGACCACTGGGGGTGAGGTAGGGCTCCACTTCATGTTCAGGACATATGGTGAACATATATGCATATATAATTGTCCATATATCTAAACAGATATATACACATAGACATATCAACATACATAGATGGATATGTATATGTACATATGTACATATATATATATATATATATATATATATATATATATATATATATATATATATATATATACATATAAACACTCACATATATACATATACAGAGCAATACATGTCTACACATATACAGATAGAGATACATATGCACATATACGTATGGATATCTATATATATTGACAGTAATAGGTATATCAGAATAGATATGTATACACATATAGTTATAGATATCTACATATATAGCCACATAAATAGGCATATCTGTACACATAGGATGTGTGTACATATATAGCTATATATATATATATATATATATATATATATAGATAAATATAAATATGAAGAGATGTACACATGGCCATATATATCTTCCACTATACAGATGTGTATACAGACATATGTATGAGTATACATGTGTATGTACATCTAGATACATATCAACCTATTATATGCATATATCCATATTCCTGTCATATGTAAACCTCACGGTTGTGTATACCCTCCCAGATCTATCTCACTGTATGTATCTGCTATGTGTACATTATGATAAAACAACATATGTGATGCAACAGTCATATTAATAACAAGTACTACACAATTGGGGAAGTAAGGGCAATTGTTCAATATTACTCAATATGTGTATTTACAGATATATTGGTAAAACAACAGCTGTTTTCACAGTGGTCATGGTGTAGTGGTTAAGTGTTGTGACTATCGTGTACAGAGTCCTGGGTTCAAGACCTGCAAGGGCTGTTTATTTTGTTATTGGGCAGAACAAGGGCTGTCAGATACAGAGTGGTTAAGACAGTTATGAGCAGCATTAAGTCGGTTTGTGCGGATTTGCACGAAGCTAAGCAGTGCTAAGCTATGGGTAAATGTACAGGGGCTTACACAGTGTAGGCTTCACTTACCAGTATGCAAATCAGCTCAGTTGTTATATTGCAGCAATGTTGATACTTGCTAAGCATGGCTTAGCCCTGGTAACCAGTTCACACCACACAGTCTGATAACAAGGCAGGGTAAGGACATCTGTAATAAGTGTATGTAATGCCATGTAAAATACATAAGCCTATGTGCTGTCATTAGAGTAGCAAGGGGTGTGAGTGTCATGTGTGGGACACAGCCATATATGAGGCCTGTACAACACTGTTATCCATGTGAATGTGTTACATACAGGGGTAGTAGCCCAGGGTGAATGCTGTCACACTGGCATGTAGTGTATCCTGGTGGTACTACTGTTGACAGTGCTTACCCAGGCAAGAGCAGTGTGCTAAATGTAGTACTGACAACAGGTATACCTGCAGGCATAGCTGGACTCTGAGGCCTCCCTGTTGTATCCCTGGTGTGTGAGCTGTGTCACAGTATATAACCCCTGCTGGGTAATGATCTAACATGTAGGATGTAACTGTAGACTACCGTCTGTACAGCACATATTAATTAGGGCTTCTGACATGTAGTTATGGCATACATATTGTTGTCAAACATCTATCTGTCAACACACTCATCCTACTGCATAGATACTTGCCAAGCTGATGACTGTCAGTCCCTGTACAGATGTGCATATGGCAGGTATCCAGCTAGGATATGTACAGGCAACCTAAGCTTGATTGACACTGACATGTCTGCCCAGCTGTGTAAGAACTGGCACATATAGGAGATGACGCCCTATACGCACCACATGCCATGGTACCTCCACTACACTACCACAGTGAACAGAACATGCTTGGGCACAGGTCTCAATCACAGACAACTAACCATGTGTTGTAATACATGTTGCATACATGTCAACTTGATCACTTCAGTGGCCATGTGCATGTGGCACCTGGTGGATTGGCTGATGCATGTCATTCTCACCCTGAGGGTCACCACAGTAGTGTCTGTCGATAGATTGCCTGCTGCCACTTGGCAGGTAGCAGGATACCACTGTACACACAACCCCTACACAACTCATCTCTCCTTGGACAATTGTTAGGCACACAGCTATGACCACCTGCAGCGATGCACACCTGTACAGACACATGTGTATGTGCACATGAATGAGTATAGCAGTGTCTGTGTGTTAGCACACCTGTACTTGGGAATTCCATGAGGGCCTTCACAACTACCTCAACACCCATTGCCATAGTCAGTTGTGGCTTCTGCTGTATGGGACATTACATGTATCCTCTTAAGCTCCTCTCCGTACTGGCTACATGGGCATTACAGTAGCAGCACAACAGTGTTGTACAAATGGGTTGATAGGCCACATACTCTTATTACAATATCCATTGCCACACAGTAGTACAGATAGTGTTGTTGCTGCTCATAGGTGAGGCATGACAATGTAATACCCTACTATGCGTGTGGTATGTGCATTAGATGCCTATCCTTATAGTTCCACTGTTGGGGTATACTATGGGATGTATCGCAGTCATGGCCAATGTGTTGTGGTGGGTATGGCAGAGTGTCATCATGGATTTAGGGAGTACAATATCCACTGGGGGATGTGGGTGCTGTTTACACTGTCATTACACCAAGGTATATCTGGTATATATCCCATGTACCATGTTATGGTTACCACTGTCACCATCAACCATACAGGTAACTGATACCACAATCCAAGCCAGTCATGCATGTGCTGTGTGCAGCCTACCTGTAACACATTGGACACACGGTCAAGTTAGTTAGCAGTGATAAGCCCTGGTTTCTTGGATATGTGTCTGCCTGTTATGTGTCTGTTAATGGGTATATGAAGGTATGTCACAGTATTTATTGTCCATATACACCCATTACATCCCCCATTAGCATACTGTACATGTCTGGGGATGTTCTGCATGTAACATGTAATCTGGGACACACCTCACCCTAAACGCTGTGTGCTGTGTGCAATGTAAGCCACACACTTCAGTATCACTACATACCTAGGTAGGGGTCTAGTCCCAGTGTTGCCAAGCAACAGTGTGTGTGTATGTGGATGGGTCTACATCAGGTTGCAGGGTATACATGCCCCAGCGGGTCACGTGCCCATGCGGCACAGGCAATAACTGTTATACTAACCTGTGACATGTGTTCAACTGTACCCCAGATATGTCACAGCCATGGTGTCACCACAGTGCCGTATCCCGTTATGGAATATGACTGCAGACCATCTGCATGCTGACACATGTACACCTACAACACAAATTTATTTATTTATTTATTTATTTATTTATTTATTTATTTAACATTTGTTGACCGGGAAAGTCCGACTAGGTTCCACAGATCCTGTTTTCAGTGGAGGCCCGGGGAGAAACGCTCCAGAAGCATGTCTTTAGAATGTGGGAGGAAACCAGAGTACCCGGAGGAAACCCACGCAAATGCAGGGAGAACATGCAAACTCCACACAGAAGGCACCCCAGCTGGGAATCGAACCGAAGAACCTCTTGCTGTGAGGCGACAGCATTAACCGCTGCACCACTGCGCTGCCCAAATGGATAACATTATAGAGACCGCAATCAACCAGTGTTACTAACAGCTATAATGCATCACTACTGGATGGCTACACTACCTGACATATATGCATTGCACTTTACTCCTTACAACATGTTACACTGCAATACTGTGGTACACTGTAGTACAGTCACCGTGTGCATCAGAACCATATTAGCCTGTCCCTGCACTGATGGTGTGGATGACAAGGATGTGGCACAGGTATCATCATATGCACAGAGTGTAGTGTTGGTTTGCCAGAGGCTGAGGGTGGGCCATACATTTGACACCATGTGTATGGGTGAGGGGTGTACTAAGATGAGCTGGGCATAGTGACATGGTGTGTGTAGGTATGGAGTTGCCCTAGGTGAGTTTGTATAGTGTGTGGGTATGCATGCACACAGTTCTGCCATGTGGCTCCCCTACACAGGGGTTTATGGACAGCTGCAGACCAATCCTGGCAAGGTGTGCAGTTCACTGCCTCTGCCCATGGACATGTGGACTGTTCCTGCCAGGGGTTCCATGGGCATGTCCAAGTACAGGCCTCAATGTGCTACTCTCACCTGCCGATGACAAATGTCCACTGGTACCAGGTCCCTCCTGCTGTGGTGTAGTGTGGACAGCACCCCCTGTACTGCCGGGGCAGGTACTGCCACTACAGGAGCCCCTTGGTGTCCTAACACATCCACATTGACTGCCAGATGTTGGTGTTGCTGGCCTACATCTACACAGCTGTCGTGGCACTCCCACCACACGTTCAAGCACGGACATACCATGGTTGATGAGTGCCATCATCTCACCATGCCTTCTATTCATGAGCTCAGTATAAGCACGGATGGCACTAGGTAGTTCATGGATGTTGTCACTTACAAATGTGAAAGCAGCCCTCTGCAGCCTCAGGCCCTGTCTGGTGTAAGGTTCCATACATGCCTGCGCTGCCATGACAGCCTGAAACATGCACCTGCTGGAACCAGCTATGCCGCCTCTGCCAGGGACATGATGTCCACTGGCCCTACCACGAGCACCCTGGGACATCTGCTTATGTGGTGCCCTGCAGGACATCCAGCTATGCCTGCTGTGACCAAACACAGTAGGTATGGTTACCACACTTTCCTGTGCACTGCCACCCAACACCAGCTGTCCGTCCGCTACGGCCACTGGTGATGGGGTATGTATAGGCACTGAAATTGTGTGTGGGGTTGGGGTGGTTAAAAGGGAGATGTCAAATGATGGTGCAGTGTCAGCCCCTGACAACCCCACCTGTGCATCAATAGTAATCATCTTCAGTGCCTGTATGGACACCAACATCAGATTGCATGCAGGAGGGATCCTGACTCACCTCGCCACCTGTGGGGGAAAACAATAAATGCACTTTAAAACCTGAACAGCATTGCCTAACAGTATACAGACACACACACACACACACACACACACACACACACACACACACACACACACACACACACACACACACCACCACCATAATACTTACCTGTCCGTGACTTTACAGACAGTCCCACACATATATCCATGTGTACCTCTTCTTGCATCACACTTGGAAACATACATACATACATTGATACCACTCATTAACATATCAGTTCTCTAAATGCCTACACAAGTGATCACAAACACAAGACCTGTTATTACCTTACCTGCTTGACCTGTGTGTAGTGGTTTTAGATGGCCTCACTGCTGTCATTCAGTGTTCACCCTGTGTATGTCCGGACATCATGAACATGGCCCCTATATGTGTGGGCTACTATGTTCAATCCATAATATCATGCACTGGTGTGTCATGTGTATGTAATGTTTAGTACATGCCAGATATGCTGCTCAATCAGCCTATCATGTGACAACTGTAATATATGGATACACTCCCTGGTGTTGACTAGTACTTCCCCAATACATCTGTAGTGCTGCATATGTGGGTTGTAGGTGACCTCTTTGCTGAATGAGATATTAAGGGTGTACCTGGTGTCTACCTTCCCTCTCAATGCCTGCTTCATGCTACAGACCATACTATACTATCAGCTGTCCTGTGATTACACACATGAGAAGTATTCCTGGTGTGTAATGTGGCAATCCATGTCCATGTACTGCATGATCCCAGAGGGAGGTACAGCTGTATGAACACCCCACAATTACACATGTGCATACATGGCCAGCCACACACACACACACACACACACACACACACATACACACACACACACACACACACACACACACACACACACACACACACACACACATGCATACATGCGTCCTACATGCATCAACCTCCCTCCACTTCACCAGAGTGACCCTACAGACAAACTAACTACCCACCAGGATGAACACACACACACATACAGGTGAGGTTACAAAATGATAGTACACACAACTTGCCTATTACCCATCTGTCAACATGCATAACATATAGTTCCTAACAGCATGCAGGGCAGCTATAGTCAATCCATGCTAGCAACAGTATACATGTGTGTGATGCATATGCTGTGTTATTAGTTGAACCCCCTTCCCCTGGATACCACTGCACTCATGTACACAGTATTGCTGTCCACCTGTTCTGCATCCTGCCATGTACTGTACACCACACATCAAAGGTGTACAGCCCATTGCTGAATGTGCACTACTGTGTCGGTTATGTCAGCTTTAATGCTCACAGCCCCTATGTTTTCCAGCAACACATACGTGGGATGATATGTGGACATATATCATTTATGAATGTCTGATGTCTGATTCACAGCTCTCAACATCAGCAGACCATGTATGACCAATCCAATAATATTACACTGGCAACCATCAGAGCATACCATGGCTATGGGGGGTGTACACACCCTTATTGATATAACACACCCATCCTTGATCTGCCATGGAATTACATCACCGCATATCTTAACAGTACATGAGCCCAATATGTGACATATGTCCTGTACTTTTACACACAGTGTCTACGGAATGTGCTAGGTGTGTGGATGCTGACCATGATGCATACACACCATGTCGGCATATATGTGCACACCCTTATCATGAAGGTTTGTCACACCTCTTGTGTGTACTACAGCAGTCACTTCTCCTGGCAGGGTATACCAGTGTGGGCCATCTGCATTTGCCAGTGTATGTTCAGTCTGCCCTACACATGTCCCCCAAATCTGCATGATTGCAAGGTCTACTCGTGCACATCCCTTGGTGTTCACACACTACCATCACTATTGTTGTGGTGGTAGGGTTATGGCTGCCACAGGTCCTGAACCTGACTACATGCAGATACAACCATTCTTAGCATCCTCTAGATCACTGGTTCAGTGCACTAGTGTGTCATGCTGCCACCCCCCTTGTTCAGCCTTTTTGCAGATGCATGACAAGTAAGTCCTATACATGTGTCACTTTGCAGTGTCCCATACGCTGAACACCACATGTTACAGCCGAGTCCCAGCTGATAATGTGGACCACTGTAATGCCTTATGCTACAGTGTATCTCTGTAGCAGTTGCCATTGTCCTACAGGTATATACACTGTTGTTCCATTGTATATGGGTGTTGTTCCATACATGTCCCTACTGTAGGCCATGTCTCCCACCATTCTGTTACTCCCTGTGGACACAGACCGCAATGACAGGATGTTAGTTATCATGCAGGTGTCTGACATACCCTTCCAATACCCCATCATGGTCACCCTTGTGATGCCATGCATTTCACAGCAACAATATGTGCACATGTACAGCATGCATTCTGGGTAGGTGTGTTAGATGTGTGCATGAAATATACCATTGCCATTACATGCCAAGTGTATTGGCCAGCATCTACATAAATCATACTCACCAGCTACAGGCTGCTGCCTTGGTGATATCCCAGAGGGACCTCCATAAAAGGGTGAGAGATGCAAAGTCAGTGGCCACACCTGTGGCAGTACTACAGGGTGGGTGCAGTATTACAGTACATCAACAGTACATTTCCACAACATTAGCACATATCTACATCTGTTTATCAGTACTATGCAGCAACAAAATATATCCATGACATGTCAGATATGTATGATCTACCCGTACTGATGCTGATGTATACACAACAGTGGACTATAGATGTGCCCTGTGACCTTACCTGCATGCTCCTCGGCCGCTGTGTGAGTAGCTCCCACCTCCACAAAGGTGTATGGTGATTGTTGGCTGGCCAGACGGGCAGGTGCCATGAGGCTGGCCAGGAGCTCCTCCACATGTGTCAGGGGGGATGGATGGCATGGCCCCCCCTCTGGTGAGGTGATACCCTTGGACTGCAGCATCATGCCGATGGGCATTGCAAAGCAGGTCAGAACAATGAAGCCAGACATGCTCATAACTGCTGTTGTGCAGTCCAACATCATTGACCCTGTGGACTAGGTCATTCCAAAGGGCGGTCCACTCCTGTTGATCATGGGCAGCCCGGCCAAACAGGATCACGTAGTTCTGTATTAGTTCATTCAGCAGGATTTCATTCTCAGCTGCTGTGTAGGCTGGCAGCCTTCCATGAAACATCGTGCCTGAAAGACATAAAGATGGACACAGGTGTGAGCAAGTCATGCAGCAAGGTTACCACAGTTCTTGATACACATCACTGTCACCCCCACCATATCAGCAACAACAAACTGTACACACAACTCAATAGGTATGGCTACAGCATACCTACCAGTGGGGCAGATATTGTACTGTACCACTTTTTACAATGTGTTTGTAGCCATGTTCCTTCTGTGGACACTATCATTGCTGGCCTGTTACAGACTATTCACCTGCATGCCATTCTCAGGGCCACAATGGTACGATATATGCCTGTGGTATGTTTGCTATATGTTTGCTGCACATCTGACATTCTGTGTTATTGTGGTTATCTATGCATGCTGATGGACATGTTCTGGGATTGTGTAGACTATTACTACCTATGTATGTTCTATAACAATGACACAATAGCATGTATATGTACTACTGTCCAGCAGAACCACCTCTGCACACTCATCTGCCCATGTTACCAGGCCACATCACATGTGTGACCCACTCTGGGCCTCCTCATGTACTGGTCCAGCAATACCATCAGGTGGAACCAACCCAGGGAATGTTGCCCCCCCTCCTATGGGCACACACAGACATGTTCCTGTCCCCTGAGGTCAGGTCCAGGGTCTGTTCCATAACGAGCTCC
>NC_056744.1:176479159-176526659 GCF_019279795.1 Protopterus annectens
AGGCCGACCCTCTAGTTGCGACACACAGCCCTCAAGCTGACATAGAAGATCTCCAAATGGCTTATCGAGTTCTCTAATGACCACAACTTGGATCTGGCTATGGGTGACAGCTTCCTGTCTATGCCTGCTCCCAGGGGGGGTGAGCCTCATCTTCTGAGGCAGTTCCACCCAAAGGTGGTGCAGGACCACCTGATGAGGAGGCCCTGGGTTGGGCCCCAGATGTGCTGGTGTCTAATGCCACAGCCAGCTGAGGTGAGACAGGTGGGTCTGCTGGAATCCGCATTCCCATACGTGCTATGGTGTTTATGGTGTAAAAACATATGTGAGTTAGCAATAGTCAACACATTCCAGGGTTAGGTATAGCAGCATGCATAGATATTCCCATTAACCCAGACAGCAGATACGGAACAGTTGCATAGCAAATGGAACACATGCATATATGGGACCACAGTGGTAATAACAACAACATGCAGGTATATTGATGGCACCATGCCACCAGTGTTGGAGTATTTCAACATAGCACATGCATAGAAACAGATTTAAATAATTATCAACCAATAGGACATATGTCCCAACATAACAGGGAAGTCATCACATACCAGTTGAGTTGGGTATTTAGTTTATTGTTGGAGATATGGTGGGGGAGAGAAAGATGTCAATTAACAACTAGTATATTCCTGTAGTTCACATTACTTTCCTAGTCAGTGCTGTTATCTGTTCCTTACAAGTATTACTACACTACCCTATTGCCTTAGTTTGGACAGTGATATGGCTGTCGTCATCTTTGTAAATGAACTGGTTTTACCTGCAGTATACAGCTCTTACCTGGTATACTTGTGGAGGAAATGTTTGTTAGCACTAACTGTTTTCACACATGCTCCAAGATTCCAAGTTGATGTTGTGCACATATCTGTCCATCTCTTTTTGCAGACTCTGGCCATGTCTTGACCACATGAGGGAGAACCAGGACATATCTAGACTATTGCCCTCTTCAACCTTTAGTGACTTACAACACTTTTATACAGGATTTCCTACACAGTTATATTATGTAGCACAGTGTAGGTGACAGTGATCAGTGATACCTTATTATTCAGAGCAACGACAACACTCATAATTCCATACAATAGCAGAGTAAACAGTACCAGTACAGGGTATCAAGCTTTAATTTCTTGGCACAGTGTTCGTATCCAATGCACCTGTGGGAGCAATGTTTGCTAACGCTACCTGAATGTTGCCACACAAAGTACCAGATTTCACATTAGTATTATGCACACACATCTCACTCTGTTACTGTACACGCTCTGGTCACAGATTGACAACATGGGGATGTAGATAGAGCATTCTTGGTTTATTACTCTCATAACAGTTTTGGGAGTTGCTAGAGTAACAGGTTTGTTCTCATAGATGTGTGGCAATCAGTTGTATTCCCTGTTTATTGCCTAAACATCTGGGATCATCCCACTGACTTCCAAGGGGGACAGGGTGACAGGCAGCAGATTTGAGCCCATATACTGGACATTCTGGTCTTATCTGTACAGTTGTGGGGTATGACTCTCTATGCAGCCTACTTCCACCGAAAGGATTCAGACCATGGCTGTGTCTGCTAAAACTAAAATACTGCCCATCACAGTTGTATGTACTATATAGATATTGCTGTATATCTCCTATCTGCTTTCTGCCTTATAATTCTCCTGTGGTTTTACATTCTGACCTTGTATTACAACACTCTTATACAGGATTTCCTTGACAGTTATATTATGTAGGAAGGTGTGGGTGACAGTGATGAGTAATACCTTATTATTCAGAGCAAATGCATCAGTCACATTGTCATACAATACCAAAGTAAACAGTACCAGTACAGATTATCATTCTTTTATTTCTGGGCACAGTGTTCATATCTGACAGACCTGTGGGAGCAATGTTCGTTAGCACTACCTGAATGTTGCCACACACAGTACCAGATTCCACATTACTATTATGCACATACATCCCACTCTGTTACTGTACAAACTATGGTCACAGCTTGACAACATGGGGGTGTAAATGGGACATACGTGGCTTATTACTCTCATAAGATTTTGGGGAGTCGCTAGTGTACCAGCTTTGCTCTCATAGATGTGTGTCAATCAGTTGTATTTCCTGTTTGCTGCCTATATGTCTGGGATCATCTCCCTGATTTCCTGGGGGACAGGCAGCAGATATGGGCCATATTACTGGACATTATGGACATATCTGTACAGTTGTGGGGTATAATTCTGTATGCAGACTACAACCACTCTCAGGATTCACACCATGGCTGTGTGTGCTAAAGATACAACAGTTCATGTCTCAGTTGCATGTGCTATTTGGATTATATTTTCTGCCTTTTCTCTGTTTTCTGTCTATATGTCTCTCAGTTGTACTAAATGACCTCTGGGGATTACACCAGTCATATACAGACATTCCTACACATTTTATTTATGTTGCACAGTGTGGGTAACAGTGCTTAATACAACAGTACTATTAAGTGATTGCAAATCAACATTACCATATGATACCTGGGTATACAAACATGCAGTCCATCAGTTAGATCTTTACTGTCAGGCTATTATGCTTTTATTTACATACAAACTATATGAGACTCTTTCTGCCATATTCTCCAGTGTATGCAGTACTTGCCTTAAACAATACAGGTTTTATACTGGCAATTACCTTACTAATACTTTTGGATTTATTTCCTATGACAGTACATGCAAGAGTATTACTAACCTGCCTCACATTGCAACCTCTCCAGGCGACAGCCATTGGCCTCCTGGTTCGCTGCCCACTCACTTGCCGCTGTGAAGGACATAAGAGGAATATTTAGCCATGCCTATCCATAATATACAATTATTACACACATTGTGGAGTGATACTTACACACTGTTGGGATAGCCCCTGCTGTCCTAGCCTCTTGGATCCATTGTTCCAATAGATCCCCCTTATACCCCTTCAGGTTGGCATAATGATGCCTGACCTGCTTAACAGTTTGGGGTATGCCAGTGGCACTGGTGAGGTCATGGGTGAAATGGTCCCAGGCTTCCACTTTATATTTTTGACCCTAGTACTGGCCCTGCTGCAGTCTCTGCTCATGATCCTTGACAAGGAGTCCTGCCATGACTCTGGACTCCTGCATGCCTCAGCGCTGCACCCGGACATGCACTCCCTCTCCCCTTTCTACTATGGTGCCAGCAAGGGGAAGCTACAACCAGTTATGAAATGTATTCCCGCCTGTTGGGTTTAAGAAGGGCTGAATTCCCTCACTTTGCCATGATTGGCTGGTTTTGAAAAGGCTAAGCTATGGGCATACCTGCTTACCTAAGGTTGGCATTGTTTAAAGGAATATACCACTGGGCACATTTAGTTAGCTGGCCTACACATTACTTACACCTCCTAAGCTGGCCTGTGCAATGCTTAGCATTGTTTAAATTTGACTTTGCATTATATTTGCTTTTTGGCATTGATGTATTATTCATTGCATCTTATAGATATGTATGGCATCATGATTCATGTGTGTGTACACTGTATGGAGTCCTTGTGTTTAGTAGGGGACTTCAACACTCTGTTGCATTTACACCTCACATCTGGGCGTACTTCAGTACTCCAGTTCACATATTTCTGTTATGTAGTAGGTTATAGAACATATTACTGTATACTGGCTCATTTCACATGTTCAGTTTGATTTTACTATAGTGAGGGTTTGTTTTGTGATACTGCACTCTTATGTACGGTTGGGAAGGCTTGGCGGTTAACTACTGTGACTCTAGTATATAGGGTGCTGGGTTCAAGTCCTGCAAGGCTGTTGATTTTGTTGCTGGGCAGTACAGTGGCTGTTGGATACAGAGTGATTAAGCACTTGCACGTGGGTTTGCATGGATTTGAGCGAGAGTAAGCAATGCTAACCTCTGGTTAAATATGCTAACAGAGAGATAGCTTCAATATTGCTTAACCTGTGCGCGCATTGCTTACTGCTGTGCAAATGGGCTTAAACCCACTTACTAGTGCTTACATATGCTTACTCCTGCTTAATACTGCTTAATAGTGCTTACACTTGCTTACTAGTGCTTACTCCCGCTTACCACTGCACTAATTTAGACAGTGATGTCTAATGGTTCTTGGAAAGGTGGGGGATTTGGAAGCTGTATGGAGTTATCATTCATTACACATTTTACCTTCCATTTGTATCCATGATTCCTGTGTACATATACTGTATGGGGCGCATGTGATTATCTGTGGACTTTGCAACATAATGATACTGACACCTCACATCTGCATTTAATGCAATACTCCATTTCACACATATATGTTATTTAGTACGTTATGCAACTAAAATATTGGTCATAATGTGATTTTACGTGGAAAGTGCTGCGGTGGGACTTGAACCGGGAATACTTGCTCATAAGTCAAATGCTCTGCCCACTACACTATTGCTATACTGTTTCATTTGTTATCCTCTTTAGCCATTTAAGCTGCATTAACCATAGCTAAGTGATGGGCAAACCCATGCACCTACGGTTAGCTTTGATCAGATTCATAAAAAATAAATGGTATGTTTATTTTGTTTGTATTTACTATTGCTGTTGTACACATGGGGGGATGTTGCTGGGGGTATGCGGACACCTATGAGCGGTCTTGCTCATTCTTTTGGCCTTTCTGCTGTTCTTCATTGTGTGTGGGGGGGTGTATATTCTGAGAGTTCTGCTCTCAGATATGCCCCCCTGCACTCTTACATGCTCCGTGTAATATTTGGAGCTCAGGCAGCATTCCTTCATTAATATGCATGGTATGCTGCTGTCCTGCTCCTAAACGGCTGCTTCCATGCAGGACTAAGCTAGCCCTGAATGGAAGATTAGTAAATCTGGGGGATAATATATGTTTAGCTAGTTGAAGAATAGACATGTTCAAGGTCACTAGTATACTTTTTGTTTTGACCATGTTTTTTTTTTTTAATGTGACCTGACCTGGAACATAATTTCATCAACACTGAGTGAAAAAAATAAGAGGTACAAAGTTTATATCATAAAAGCGTCTTGACAGTCTTGAAGATTATTTCTTTTTTTTTTCTAGGTATTAAGAGTATTTGTTGAGTTAGACACAAGAAACATCAGATGTATTGTTTTCTGATATAGTAACAGATAAGACAAGTTGCTTGCACTGATGAGCATGATAAGCAAGCTGAAATGGAAGTTTTTTATTATTTTATTTTATTTTTTTGACCATGTGCTTTGGAGATGTACAAGGGATATAATTCTCTATGTTTAGTCCAACCACTTCTTAAACCCATAAAATGTGTTTTTTTTCTATGTATGTAAAGTTTTGATTTATTTTATAACTAAATATAACAATGTTGGAGAACAAGCAGGTATTTGACTGAAAAATCTTGTACATGTAGTAGAATTATTTTTAATTTCAAATATGAGAGGTGGAGTTTTATACAGGAAGTATACATGTAGGTAACTTGATTAGTTCCAGAAACACACTAGTGTGGTGCTACAGAAGGATAAAGTCCTGACTACTGCCTGAGAGCCTGAATCAATTAGTACCCTGAGCAGCTAACAGTTCTGGCAATGCAGGTGAGTGGTTCCTATCCTGAAGAGGATAAAGGTTTTCCAAGTCAGCAATATTTGATATTTGATGCTCCAGTGCTGAAAGATGGAAGTCTTAGCATGGAAATTCAGAATCAGTTTAAGGAGGGGCATGCAATATGGATGCCCAAGACTCATGGTAGCTCCTGTCCTGCATACATAAAGGAGTGCAGATGCATAGATGCAGTGAGAGCTATAGCAGTCCACAGGGTGATGCAAGTATGCACATTAAAAGCAAGTAAGGGTTAGGTAATTACTACAAAATGATCTAATTTCCAGGAATAAATAATAGCACAAACGTATTTGATATCTGCTTGGATAATGGCCCTCATACATGCTCAGACCATGGCACATCTGTGGATGATCCTCAGCTTGAAGGGTTGAATAAACCCATAAACCAGTGGGATTGATTGATGGTCAGTAGGCAAAGTGCAGAAAGATAAAAAAAAAATCACTAACTCAAAGATTAGTGCTCCTAAAGGGGCAGCTTGGCCTCATCTCATCAGCATTATCATTGTCAGCAGTATACACCATTTTGGTTGTAACTAAGATAAATGTTTCTTTCACGGCTGGAATAATTAAATATGTACATCTATCTATCTATCTATCTATCTATCTATCTATCTATCTATCTATCTATCTATCTATCTACACATATGTGTGTGTGTGTGTGTGTGTGTGTGTGTGTGTGTGTGTGTGTGTGTGTGTGTGTGTGTGTGTAAAGCAGATGATAGTAGTATGGCAGCAAAGACTCAGAATCTAAAATAGCTGACTCCAATGACTGGTGCATTTGTCAGGGTTAATAATATAATATAAACAGGCAAGAAAGGCACTCAGGATAATAAGATAATTATAATATATTACTAAATGGTAAAAA
Organism: Protopterus annectens; assembly: GCF_019279795.1. Lineage (NCBI taxonomy): Eukaryota > Metazoa > Chordata > Ceratodontiformes > Protopteridae > Protopterus > Protopterus annectens. The sequence goes on from NC_056744.1 coordinate 176,485,640, forward strand.
AGCAATGAAATAATGGAGTACCTAACATGGGTATAGCTAGCAAATATACACTGTATAAGACCAAGGACTACTCAGCATTAATTTTCTACTTTAAATGCAATTGTCAATTAAGTTTGTTTCCACCAATAAGGATGGTAATGAACATGGTAGGGAATCTAAACAAATGTATAATTAGAAGAGGATAAGCTAAGGGGTTGGTGTAATGGTAAATGTGTTTACCTCACAGACAGAAGGTACAGGGGCTGATTTTCACTTAAACTGGCCTACAAGGTCAGCTAGCCTACTGCTTATCTATGACATTTAGAATTCTGTGGCATGAACATATAATACCCGGTTCTCAAGATTGTGGACTTAGATATTATGGAGTCAAACCTGACAATAACTAACTAGAGACTGTGTGTGTGTGTGTGTGTGTCTATAGTATTAGGTAAGACTGGCATATCTAACACCTCTGTTGTGTTCACTTCCCTTCAGTGGAAACATTGACACAGGAAGCAGCTCAAAGATACAGAGTTTGATTCTTTCATTCAGTGATACTGAGCAAGCATCTTACAACACAAGGCATGTAGCTAAACAAGTCAGGCACTGGACTTTGGCGTAGACAAAGTGATTGTTGTAGGTTTGAAACTAGCTTCCTCTAAATTGATGTCAGTAAATCTAGTGTGCAAGATAAATCTGCATTGTCATGTATATACACCTATATGAAGTAATTGTACACAAACTTGTTTTATTATTCTTTAATGTGTAAAGTTTATGTCATGACAATATGTTTGGGATGCATGGTTAGGCTTAAAAAGACCCCAGTGGCCATTAGCCTAGTACACACATATGAACCTCAATAGTAATACTTTGGGGATGGACAAGATGGCAGGTGTAGTATATACTTGTTGTGAAATGTAGTCAGAAATGGCCTATAATGAAGAAACAAAGGCACTAGATGTAGTCACATCAGCGGCTTTACTAGCAGGTCTGTAATATATGTAGACATACAATATGTATCCCATAGGGTACAACACAGTCTTAGAATGAAATACACAATATCAAAGATCCCAATTTATTTTGATGAATAATATAAGTAAAATGAGGTTATGATTTTATGTATATTTTTTCACAATGGTCTATGCTCTAACTATTTTGGCATGTCATGAGTACAATACATACATTTATAATGTAAGAAATATTTCAGTTGTAATATATGTACATGCTCTGACCCGGGCTAACTCCTTCAAGCCCACTCTATTTCCATAACTCCTATCTATCTACAGCCATTACTCTACCTGCTATAATGTCCTCCTATAACTTCAAACCCATATAATTTCTTGTAATACAAACTATATCAATGTTTATAGTATTATGTATTAAGTTATTCTTCTGAATAATGTTGTCACATATAGCAATGTCTTGAATATTCTGATCTTTTCCTTCTACTACTAATACTCATGTGGAGATTTCTGACAAATTTGTAGGTTTCTTTTTTAAATTGTTTTATGTTTTTGGATTGACTTATTTTATGGAGCTTTTCTCACTGGGCCTCTGCTGAAAATGGGAAACCTTGACCAGTCAGGCTTTCCGGGTAAACAAATTTAAAATAAATAAATAAATAGTATTTTTGATATTTTGGCTAAAACAGTTTCAGTTATTTTATTTTTATCCTTAGGAACAGTTTGAGTATGTTTTGAGTTTTTTTATCAGTCTGCCATATCCTGGATATTATATGTGTTTACATCACAATTTTGAGACTTATGTGGCTGTGTATATTTTCAAGTTATAGCATCATACACATAATATTATTTTATTTTATGTTACCACAAACACTGATATGAGTGTTTCTTTACTCTTTTATGTTCTTTTGCTTTTCAGAGGTAACATTCTAACTGTTAATTTTCCAAAAAAGAGCTCACACAGGTAATGTCATGAAACTTTTATTTCCTTAAACAAGTCAACTTCCTTAGATTCATAACTTTCCATATTTTAACATGTCTTTGAATCCTCATGTTGACTTAAATTGAAAGAGTCAGTTCTTGACGTTATATGACCTTGCCAGTCACTATTACCTGCATGACAATACTCTATGTATGGTTAATAAATGTGGAGTACTTACTTTGATTCTTCTTTGAAAATGAGAAAGTTATTTGTATTTATATTATAGTAGAATGTTTGCCTTGTTTGGTTCTTTTCATTTCCTTGATTTTTCAGTAGTTATAATGCAGTGTAGAAGGTAGTTAGTCTTTCAGTCTCCTTCCAATAAACAATTACACTGAAGTTAAGACTACTTGAAGAAGTGAATTTCTGCACCCTACATACCACTCAACTGTACAGATTTTCACCGAATGTCCAGATTTTTGCCTCATATTTTTAGCTAAAATTGTGGTTTTCTGGCAAATTAGTGGCAAATCATTAAAGATTGAAGTTAAAAAATAATGACAGCAGATATTTGAGTTTCAGACTTCATACCCTTCAAAAAATGCATGCTAATGCAAAACCTGTTATTCTATCAACTTTCTAAGAGCAGTATATAAAAAGAATCCCTATTTTTGGGTCTTTGTCCCACTTTTATGCATGCATTTGCCCAGATTTCTTGCTCTAAGAGGTTGAGAGGTATGGTACCCTAAAATCTGCAGGTAGCAATACACCACAGGTACACCATAACATATTGTCCCAATCCCCCCATGAAAAACATCATCATTTTTGGCATTCAATGACCATTTATTGATTAACCAATTATCATTTACAAACATAACTTTGTTAAAATGCAGGTAAAGACATAAACTCAAACATACAACATACAAAAATAAAATACAGTAGGCAGCGTCACCCACTCACCTTCATCCCACAGTGACATAAAGCAGTGATAACTCACCACACACTTAATCACAACTTCCCACTGGAAGCAGTGTGACCCCACTTACTTTGAAAAACAACCAGCCATCGTGTATGATCCAAAACATAAACACCAGAGGGAGAACAGAAAAGGGGCATCAAATCCCATCTTCTCTGCCTACCAGCCTGACTACAGGCTGCTCTCCTCAAAATCCTACAACAGTTTTACCACACCTTTCAAACACAATGAAAAGTGCATATTACACAGAGGCAAGACCAATTCACTCAAGTAGACTCCATCATCCCTAAACCACACCAGATGCCTATCATCAAAATCCCTATACTCAACAATATGAATCCCCAACTGGTACAACCTCCTTGAAAGTCTGTGGTTAACAAAATGTATTCCTCCAAATCAAATATGGCATTTGCTCTGAACAGATGATATTCATGGAAGGAAACCTGCTCTTCAACCTCGCTAAGTCCCTCATTACCATAAAGACTAACTGATGTTTCAGAATAAACTCTAAGTCATTACCTGGAAAACGGAGAACCAAAATATGTGGGATCCCAATCCTGAGTCCTCTAACATAATACCAAAACACACTCCACCTGCATTGCCTCACCTACAACTTGTTTCCATCTGGCCTAATCATCCCACTGTTCGCAGCCCAATAAACAAAAAAAAATTAAATGCCACCAATGACATAAACTATTATCTAATATAAGACAAAAAGGCCCCTAATGACCACTACCCTACCACTCTTTTTAATATCCACTGAAGTACTTTCCCTCACCAAGTCTGATGTCCTCCCAATCCAAAAAAAAAATGTGTAGAAAACCTCTCCCCTTGAATACCTCCACATTGAAAAGCCTTCCTTATCAAGAACAAAAACTGAGTGTCTCCTATCAACCTTCCACTGCTCGATCAAAAACTAAATTCTGCGGCCTATACCCATGTAATAACTGTAAAGTCTTGGCTCTGGACAGATGGACTCTTTCCCCATACATCCCCAACACTATCTGCACTCCCCTGCCCACCTAATCAGTTTTTGATTGGTGCAACTATATCACCACCGAGGAAGAAAATATAATAACATCCTGCCACAACAAACAACCCAGCAACTCATTCACCCTAAATGCTCCATTGTACATATATAAAGATAGGGTAGCCCAAACCAGATAATCTACTGAATTCCATATCAATAAACTCAATCTACCATCAGCACCTTAAGGGTCTGCTTCGTCACAGGCAAATGCCTGTCCACCTTCCTATCACTAATCTGAACCCAACCTATCAACATTCGTGATATTACCCATGACTTGGTCAAATCCTCTAACTCAGACACTCCGGCAAATATGTCAATAGCAGCCAAATATACCTTAACTGACTACACTGCCTGTCCTTTCATCCAAGCCTTAGCCAAATAATGCAACAACAGGTTCACAAACCAAACTGTCTCCCCTTCAGGCAACTGCAATACAAAATTACTAAATGCAGATAATAATCTACCATACACCTTCCTTGTTGAATTAGCCCAAGATTGCTGAATCAGCAGTCCCATCACTTCAACCCAACTCACCACACCTACTCTGGCAACACAACTGGTTTACCATGTGCCTCTGTGGCCAACTGCTGGAACTTGTGAAACGGAAAATGAGAAAGGCTACCAGCAATCAAATTTTAGTACCCACCAAATCTACACCTGAAAAAGAAAAAAAATTGATCAACAAACTTTGCAAAACCAATTTCCACAAAACTAACAAAAGTAGCCTAGACTTGGCTGTTTTGAACTTTAGAACCCAAACCACTGTCAAGATGTCTGAATTAAAAACCACCTTCCTGTCACACAGTCGCTCCTGACAAACCATTGAAGCCACCCAAATAGGCATGAGTTCCAAAAAAGCCCCATCCTTCTTACACTCCTCCTTCCAATCATCAGGCCAACTAACTGCAAAATATTTCCCATTAAAATATGACTCATTCCTCTTCTTCCCACAGTGTCTGTGAAAATTTGCAATTCATCCTTATTAACCCAGACTTTATGCCAAAATGTGATGCCATTAAAATGGTTCAAAAACAGCAACTACAATACTAAATTTACCCTTACCCAATGATGCTTACTTCTGCTCCCTTTTAACAAAAATGGCACTGACCTACAAAATGTCTGACCAGGATGAATTGCCTGACTTACAAAACTCAAGAGACCCAGAAGCTCCATGACATTCCTACTCCACACCTTGTCTTTTGACATCATCCAGTTAACCTTCCCTCTTAATAGCTCTATCTTCTCACATGGCAGACAAAACAAACCCTGCACAGCATCCACTGTCAAACCCAAAAAACATATAGATTTGGCTTCCAACTTCCGCTTAGCCAAGGGAACACCCAGCTCCTCACACATAGCAATAAAAGCCTGCATGCATTCCATAGCTCGCTCAAAACCCACAACCCGCCAAAAGAAAATCATCAAGCTAAAGAATGGCCTTCTGAGAACGCACCTGTTGCTGCCAGACCCAGTGAAATGCAGAGCTAAATTTCTCAAACATGGCACAGGCCACCACACAACCCATAGGCATGGTCTTGTCAAAATGAAGCTTGTTCTTAACTACCATATGCAATAATGGTCACTCGTCTTCATGCATAGGCAGCAAATGAATGGCCAACTTGATATCAACCTTTACAAACCATAGATACCCAAAACACCTAATCATCACTACCACATCATCCAAAGATGCATATCTATCCTTAACATCCTCTCTACTAAAAAATATTCATTGACTGACTCACCTTTTGAGAAAGACAAATGGTGAATTATCAGAAATTTACCAGGATCCTTCTTAAGGACCAACCCAATGGTGACACTTCAAAGTTAACAAAAGGCGGGTAATCAAAAGGGCCCAACAACCTGCCAGTGCATACTTCCTTGTCACCCAAACCTCTCAGTATATCCTCATTCCCATGCACCAAGTGCAATTTTTTGCAAACCAAGCCATCCCTACAAACCTCCATCTTGATAGAAAATCCTGAAGAAAACCCCAAAATCAACTCAGTATCAATTTTCAAATCAGGAAAGTGAACTAACATCTGGCACAATACCTGCATGCTAATGGGCAAAGGAGAAAGTTGACCCCCCCCCCCCCACCCTTGAAAAGAGTGCATTTCCTCTGGCCCAGAAAATTATCGCACCCTCTAAACTCCTGAAGATCTTGAGCCAGGGGGGCCCAACCACCAGTTAATGTGGGAACCCTATAGAACAGCCACATTGCAAAGCCTTGTAAACCACAGAACAGATCAAACAAATATGCAAAAATCTGCTCGCAGACCACGTACACTTGCCCATGTTGAATGCCCAACATACCCCACCCGTCTCACCACCCAACTTGTTTTTCTGGGTGAATCCACCCAAACTATCCATCATCATGGCAAGCCAAATGTCTGGGTGTCTCACATCCTATTTCAATTACTAATCCACAGTCTTTCATTTTCAGAAACATGAATCATATCACATCCATATGTTTTCAGAATATAACTGCTGAGCCTCCTGTACTGTTAAGAAATATGCTAAAAGCGGTAAAGCATGTGAACTATCCTTCTCCAGTCAGACAGCCATATAATAAACAAAATCAAGTACCCAGTTCTCCCATGTCCTCAGTCTAAACCTTCCAGCCCGCCTCTGACCCACTGCCGCTAGTGCCAGTAAAAGGTCCTTATTACCTGACATATCAGCTTCCACCAAATGCTGCACACGCTATGCATCAATTAATTTAAATATGTCAACATAGTCACCTTTCCATATCTTCTCTTTAATTGATGTAGGGATATGTGGGGTAAGGAAAACCACTCCCTCTGTGGCAGTCAGTGCCTGAGTAGGCAACCAGTTCCCTGGCTGAATCCCAACACTCTGAGCCCACATCATGCTCCAATGAATCACCCTAAGCCCCAAGTGAACCTACACTGCCCAACAGTGCAACTCATCTATCCTCACCATCTGGTGCAGCACTCTCTTCCTCCTCAACTTGTCGAGAAGGGTACCTGTCCTCTCCTTTGTCTACAACACCAATGTTTTGAAACACATCACTTAAACCTTTCCTCACAGAACCCCCATGCACGGTAGCCAACAATTCCACATTATGTATACCCAACCCTGACATAATATCATTTCTTACCACCACATCTGAACTCACTCCAAGAGCCAGAGCATCAGCGGTGGAGCTGAATGCAGACTTCTCAGATCATTTCCCTCTGACAACAGGAGGCTTCCTTGCTGACTGCGCTTGCCTTTTTCTTCTGCTTGAGACACCCATCTTTCCTTCAGACTGTGGGATCCTGCCATCTGCAAAAGAAAGAAAAACATGATAGCAGCAAAAAAAAAAAAAAAAAAAAAAAAAATTAAACCCCAGACTTGAACAGAATAAGTTGAACCCACCGGACACAAGTGGACCCACCTGAAATGTCAGGCCCCACATATACACCTACATTCACTATCTGTACCAAAATGTATGTGACTGCAAAGTTCATGAAAGTAGTGAGACTGCCCCTCAAGTAAATTCCTTCTTTGTGGGATCTAAACTATACTCTGGAAAAAAAGTTAAGTTATCAGGATGGGACAATCTTGCCTGATTTTCACAGGGGTAAGTTGGTGGTATAAATGAATCTGTATTATGCTGAAAGTGGTCTCAGAATTCACCCTCAGTCAGTTTATGAACCTCTCTCTGTTCTTCCCAGATCCTAAATAATGTGGTGAGGATACCCCATACATTGGATGTCCAGCATATGCTCAGATACTACCTTGACAGAAAAAGTCCTTCAGGAAGGCTGAACTGCTTTACAACTTTCTAAGATCAAACAGTAGTAATGTACAGCCTAACCAAGTCTCATTCTTAGCAATGTAGTGCTATGAAGTCCTGAAGAGGTTCATTAAAACACTATACAAGTCTGTTCCCATCCTGATTTCTACCACAGAATACACAGGATTCACGAAGGACATGACAAGTAATTTATTTATTAAATACAATATGTTGCCATGGATGAAATCACAATTTACAATACCTACAACACTTTGTGATACTTGTGCAACCATCACATCTGCGAAAAAACAGACGGCAGGGATGCAGGCTAATGAAAAGTGAAGTGTGGAGAACATGCAAAGCTTCTCTCACACATAGATTCCAAGTTAGAATTGACAGCTCTAGCAGTGAACAATTAAGCAGAGCTCCTACCACTAAGCCACCACCTTGCCCCAAGTGATAAGCCCGCCAAATCCAAATGTGTGCATAACGGTCACTTGTCACAAATAAAAACCCTACTCACAAATTCACTGCGAATATGCTGTTAACAATCACTTATGCATGGGCTCTTTACAGCCCTCACATGCCATAACTGACAGCCCCAAGCAAGACCAGACAGAAAAGAAACAAAGCAATTGAAGTAAACAAAACAGAAACCCAGGTCAAAAAGCAGTAAACTAGTATGAAAATATAAAAGAAAAATGTAGGATGACTGAAACTGAAGAAATGACAAATCCAGATAAATCAACCTACTGGCACTGGCCCACAACAGAAAAGCATCAAACCAGATGCAACAGCAGGGGAAACTACCCAAACCAATAATGACAAAGAATGAAACATAATCCCCACCAATGAAAATAAAAGATAAACTCCACAATGAACAACATCCAATGCAGTGTGACCATGAATACAATAAACAACTCATCTGACTTGGCTAAAACAGGAACAAAGTTCCCCCAAACAATACCTACCAATAACAGCATACAAAGAAATAAAATGCCATAAAATACAAAGCTGAATCTAATAAAGGAAACAAATAACTTTAAAGCACAATACCTGTCTCACTGAACCCATTAATCCTCATAAACTAGGCTTTAATATGAACACCCAGCAAATAGAGCAACACATAAAAAAATTAAAAAAATAATAATCGAAGTTCAGCAAGCTCATACCAAACTCTGAATGCCACACCCCCCTGGAGCAGTTGAACTAAACTTAGCTAACCCCTTATTACTCCTACATCACATCTTCCTAAACCATGCTATCCTATAACCTTAACATAACAATACAGCCACAATGCTCTAGACAACTTACCCATTCTGATTTCTTCTGATACTCATTTCCAAAGCCCCCCAACATGTGTCTCAGAACAAATTAGTTTGGATCCAAACTGCATTTCTCATTGGATTTTTAATTATCTATCCTATCCTTTTTAACTCTCAATTACTCTAAATATTATATATTTAAACTTCATCTTGTGTGAAAAAGCTATGAATCAATGCTCTTTGATTGTTACAAAACTTTGAAAATGTACGCCTGAGGAAATGTATCACACTGGCACTTGTAGTATTTATCAACTGTATGACGGATGGACAGACAGAATAATTCTACTTACAAGAGGTAATGATTCTTTTGGTACTGAAACAAATCCATATCTTTTCTATGAAAGACCCAGTATGTCATGTATAATCAACTCCTCTTTTGTATTTTAATTACGGTAAGCATTACAGATATCTATATCGATTTCTTTGTCCATGCGGTTATTTTAATCCAAAAGGTTTACCACTCTTTCTTTCATTACACATAATAATACTTAAATGCAGTTTGTCTATCTTCCATTAACACCAATTCTTTCATTTGATTTGGAAGTAACACTTTACTGAATTTAAATTTTAAACCTTGGACATGTGAAATACCACTTCTATATGGCTAACAGGCTTGAATGTCTTTGTACACTATAGCCATTTAGTGTTGTCAACCAGTTAATTTGGCCTCTTTTCAGTAATTGTATGTTGTTGCCTTTTCTGGTACAGTTATTAAACTCATTCAGTTTATAGCTACACACCTGCAGAATAACAGAAATAAATACTAATTCCTTCACTGGCAAAGCTTCTTACTACCTCGTGTGTCAGATATGTGTATTTAGTTGACTGGCTTAAAATGGAACTTCAAATTCCACTTTCATAAGTTTAACAGTATGTATATCTATATCCAACTATCTATAAATATATACATACAAAGATATATATATATAGGTTTACTATCAAAATTTTGAAAGTTACTTTACTGTCATTCAGAGGGTCGAGGATAAAGATACAAAGTTTGAAAATGCCAACGTATTTATTATTTATTGTTTATTTAACATTTGTTGACCGGGAAAGTCTTTCCCAGTCAACAAATGTTAAATAAATAATAAATAAATAATACAGGTACAAAGTTTGAAAATTCCAACTTGAAATTACGTCGCCTCCGGAATGTCAAATACAGCTTGCAGTCATGGTTTTGAGTGTCACTGTTTAAAATGGATTTCATTACAGTGGGAATCAGGAAAATTACCCATATCCTCACTGTAGTGCAATCTCGGAGTTGGAATATATAATTAGCAGACGGTGTGGCGGTACAGCCTCCCACATGTGGATCAATGGGGGGTGCAAGGTGGCTTGCCCCACTGCAAAACATGTATAGGACATCTCTGGATGTCAAGGTAAGTTGGGTAATGTCGATAATGTCAAAGTCGATATTACCTCATTTGGTGGTGCAAGGACTCACTGGATGTAATTTTTACTCATTCTTTTCATGTAAATCATTACTCGATGAAGAAATTTGCCAAATTTTGATAGTAAACCATACATACACACACACACACACACACACACATATATATATATATATATATATATATAGATAGATATATGTATATATATATATATATATATATATATATATATATATATATATATATATATATATATATATATATATATATACATATATATATATATATATATATATACATATATATATATATATATATACAGATAGATATAGATTTACAGATATGGTTTATATATATATATATATATATATATATATATATATATATATATATATATAAATATATTATATATATATATATATATATATACACACAATATAAATATATATATATATATATATATATATATACACAATATAAATATATGGGTCTCCTTCTAATGACCGAAACGCCGATTCGCCGACAGGGAAATAACCGACACGAAACGACCGACAACGCAGTTGACCGACACGCTCGAATCCCGACAGACGGAAGACCGACAAGGGGAATGTGTAAGCGCGACCTGGTAAGTATGCGATAGTGAGGGATTTAGGAGTAGGGAGCGGACAGGTAAGTGTGCAATACCCAGGGATGTAGGGTTAGGGTGTGTGATAGGTGAGTGTGCGGTAGTGTCGGAGCTTGGGGTTCGGGGTGTGTAAGTGAGTTAGGGTTAGGGTGCAGGTAGGGAGAGTGTGCGGTAGTGTCGGAGCTTGGGGTTCGGGGTGTGTAAGTGAGTTAGGGTTAGGGTGCAGGTAGGGAGAGTGTGCGGTAGTGTCGGAGCTTGGGGTTCGGGGTGTGTAAGTGAGTTAGGGTTAGGGTGCAGGTAGGGAGAGTGTGCGGTAGTGTCGGACCTTAGGGTTAGGGTTTGGGTTAGGGCTAGTGGATATGTGTTGTAGTGTACTGTGTTGTTTACGTGTAGTGTGTCGGTGTTATGGTGTTCGGTGTTTCGCGTTGTCGGGTTTGTGTGTTGTCGGTTTTCTGGTGTCGGTTATTTCCCTGTCGGCGAATCGGTGTTTCGGTCATTAGAAGTAGACCCAAATATATATATACATATATATATATATATATATATATATATATATATATAATTTGTTTTTCTTTCGGCTTTTCCCGGTTAGGGGTCGCCACAGCAGAACTCCAGTCCGCTAATGATTGGCAGTCGATTTTTATGGTGCCGAGGTGCCAGCCCGATGCCCAACCTTCAACAAAGGCATGCCCATTTACGCATGTCTTTCGAACACCACTTGACCACGGGGAGGACATGCAGACTCCACACAGAAGGTGCTCCAGCTGAGAATCGAACGGGACAACCTCTTGCTGTGAGGCAATATATATATATATATATATATATATATATATATATATATATATATATATATATATATATATATACAGTTTATATGGTTTGCTATCAAAATTTGGACTGACAGTTGCATGATTGCTGCTTGGTTGAAATCATGGTACTCAAGGTTAGGAATGTAGAACTGCAAGATTAGGAACCATAAGAATGAATGTAGAGCTGCATTCATTATTATGGGTTTGACATAGTGAATGTAGATTGTGATACAGTGGGGAGTGAGGAATTTCCCATTTTCCTCACTGTAGTGCGATCTTGAATTTGGTATATTTAAGTTGCAGTGGGTGTGGGGGGACAGTCCCCCACATGCGGTTGCAGGGGGGCTTGCCCCCTACAAAACATTCATGCTAGCACAGAAGTTTGGTGTTGTGAATGGGGGCGTCATAGTTATAATTTCTGATATTTTGGAATACACCGTGTGTACATTTTTGAGGTTTTGGTTCAGCAGTGTGAATACACGCACAACTGCCTTTTCAAATTTCATAGTAAACTTATATATGGATATACATATATATATATATATATATATATATATATATATATATATATATATATAAAATGCTATGTGAAGCAGTTTCTTCAAAATGCTTTGCAACAACTTTTAACCTAATTTTACTAGCCAGTTATGGAACCTTTTGGCAGGCATAATCTGTAAAACCATTCCTTTTATTTATGTGCAGATCTTCCTCACTGTTCTTTTAAGGCTCCTAACCTATACACTATTGATCTACCTTCTTTAAGCAGCACAACTCTTAATGCTTATTCAAGTCTGTCAACCAGAAGTATATCTGGATGCAAAAAGTTATGAAACATAAGTCAAACACCTTCTACAATAAGGCTTTTCAAAGTTACAAAGTTTCTATCTTGTACTGCCATATCATGTCCTAGCCATTTCTTTAGTGATGTTCTACATCTGATAACTTGGATGTCAACTTGAAGATATTTTATTCTAAGAAGGTTTTTAAACAATGATTGTCTTATGATTTTTGTAATATTAACAATGGTACTAGCTTCAGTCTTTCTAACATCAAAATATGTCCCATATGTCATACATATCTGATGTTTGTTCTTCTTCAGAATTGGATATTTCTGCCTTAGAGTTTGCAGTAGCTTCAGAAAATTTACATCACATTCTTGCTTGATCACTCCCCAGACAGCAGGTCATCTCTCGTATTGACCAATTCAGCCATATCCAGTATTATTTCTATTGTTGCTCCCTGGACAGCAAACCAAACACATAATCACACAAAAACATACTCAGAGGCTTTAAATAAAGATCTGCCTAAGCAGCAGAGACCTCCAAAGCAGACACGCAAGCAACCGCTACCCCAAAACAAAACACGTGCAACACATATCTCACAAAGCCAGTGTGCTGAACAGTCACAGCCCTTAAGACTAAACAACACACCTGATACACTTGTAATAGGTGACTCTATCGTCAGGCACACTGACGTCCCGCTCACCAGGCTGAACAAAGAGAGGGTCACGGTGAGCAGCCTGTCAGGCGCTAGGATCCGCCACATAACACAAGCACTCAGGTCACTCCAAGGCAAGTACAAATATGACTCAGTCATTGTCCATGCTGGTGTGAATGACCTGAGACGTACCTCCCTGGACTATATGAAAAGAGACATAAAGGAGCTCTCTGAGCATGTAGCCCAGGCCGATATGACCCTGACCTTGAGTAGCATCTTACCCTCACCAAGAATGATGCCACAATATGAAGACAAGATGATCAATTTCAACAATTGGCTTAAGTACTGGTGTCATTCAAAGGGGATCCAATGCCTGTCAGCTTGGGATGATATGCTTGACAAGCCACGATGCTTCGCTAGGGACGGCTTGCACCTGTCACCCCTGGGCTTTCGGATATTGGTAAAGGCTCTTGCTACCCCCATAGTGCCTTTTTAGGCAAGGCTCAAAAGACAAACCCACCTCCATAGGTATCACAAGGGATAAGAAACTAAGAGTAATGCTACTCAACGCCAGAAGTCTAAACCTCAAGATGCATGCACTCGAAACTCTCCTTAGCATGGAGAACATCGATATCTGTGCAGTAACAGAAACCTGGTTCAGGGCTCCCAAGAGCACCCCAGCACTACCAGGTTATACCTCATACCATGCTTTTCTGCCCCAAAACTTGGACCGAACCACAAAAGGAGGGGGAGTATCGATATTCATCAAAGATACCCACACCTCCAAGTTGGTGGCAAAGCACGAAGCATCAGAGACTATCCATGTGCAACTAACAGTGGGTAAAACTGCCTTCCAGTTTATAGCCTGCTACAGACCACCCTCCCAAACCCAGGAACCCCACTCGGCCTTTCTGAGAACACTGGAAAATATGAAGGTCTCTCCAAACACCATTATATTGAGCGACTTCAACTACCCAAACATAGACTGGGAGCATTACTCTAGCTCCAACACCCTAGCCCAAAGGTTCCTAGAATTTATAAACTCAGATGCTATGGAACAACTTGTTACCACTCCCACAAGAGGGGAAAACATACTGGACCTGATCATCACCAACATGGGGACTCTATGCTCCAGACCAGAAGTGTATCCCTCACTGGTAAGATCAGACCATAAACTAATCTCACTGGATATTCACATCCCGACCCCACCCCCTGCCCAGAAAACCACAGTGAAAAACTTCTTTAAAGCAAATTTCACACTCCTCAAAACCGAGGTGGAATCTTTCAAAGCCCCCGGGCCTGTGGAAAATACGGCCCAGACCGCAGAATCCTTTATAAACGCATTTTATGAACACCTTCAGGAATGCATGGATCATGCGATCCCAAATAAAACCAAGACACAATCCTCCAAAGGCAGACGTCCTGTCTGGTGGACCCCAGCCTTAAACAAACTATACAATAGAAGGAGGAAGCTACTAAATGATAGAGCAAAATCCCAAAAAGGGAAGGCATCACTGATCAGTATTAGCAAAAAATTATGGGCACTCATAAAATTGTCTAAGGCCAGCTTCGAGAGAAAAATTGCACAGGACACTAAGGATAATCACAAGGCTTTCTTTAGTTATGTTAGGAACCTGGGTGGTAATTCCCAGATATGCTCAAAATTAGTCCAAAATGACAAAAAATACACTGAACCCACAGACATTGCCAACATCCTAGCTGAAAGGTTCAGCGCAAACTTCTCCCCCCCTCCCCACCAAAAGGGCAAATATCTATCCCAGCAGAGTGCTGCCCCGCTGACATCTCAGATGCTCAGGTAAGAGCCGCCCTCTCCAAAGCAAAAAACACAGCATCAATGGGACCAGACGGTGTCCCGGGCTATGTCCTACATGAACTCCAAGAAGAGCTAAACCCAAACATAAAACTACTGTTCAATCTCAGCCTTACTACAGGATATGTGCCCAAAGAGTGGCGCACAGCAACAGTGGTCCCTCTCCATAAAGGTGGTGCCTCAACGGATCCTGGAAACTATCGCCCCATAAGCCTGACTAGCTTGGTCTGCAAAGCTATGGAAAGGATCATAATGGACCTCATAAATAAAGATATTGGGGCCCTACAGACACTGGATCCTACCCAGTTTGGCTTTGTTAAGGGCAGATCCTGCCTCTTAAACCTGGTTGATTTCTTTGAAACAGTCACCAAGGCCATTGACAAGGGGAAGGTGGTCCACACAGCCTACCTGGACCTCGCAAAAGCCTTCGATACAATACCCCACTCGGGCATTATAGATAAGCTCACCAGCTTAAATATAAACCCCTATGTCACTAGATGGATTGCAAACTGGCTCAAGGACAGAACCCACATGGTTAGAATTGCTGGAGCCATGTCAGACTCCAAACCAGTTACAAGTGGTGTCCCACAAGGCTCAGTCCTGGGACCTCTCTTGTTCAGTATATATTTCTCGGAGGTACAGGCCAACATGGAAGGACTGTGGCTGACCAAGTTCGCAGATGACTGCAAACTGGGTGCCATAATCGACTCTCAAGCCGACACAAGCATCCTCCAAAAGGGCCTCATAGAAACAGACAACTGGTGCCAGAGCCATGGCCTCAAGCTAAATGCCAAAAGTGTATAGTCATCCCTTTGGCAAAAACAAAGTGCCCACAAATTACCACATAGGTGGTAATCCATTAAGTACAGAAGAAGTAATTAGGGACCTGGGGACCCAAGTTGATAGCAATCTCTCATTTGACAACCACGTGGCCAAAGTGGTTAGAAAAACATTTTATATAGCCCACCTAATCATGAAGGGATTCACATCTAGATCAGGGGAGGTCATCGTGCCTCTTTACTCATCCCTCATCAGGCCCATAATTGAGTACAATGCCCCTTTTGGGATGTACCTTACCAGACACCTGCAGCAACTGGAAAGACCCCAAAAGTACCTCACCAAGAGGATCAAAGGGCTCAAACAGATGCCATATGCTGCTCGGTTAAAGAAACTCCAGCTCTACTCAGTGGCATACCGCCTGTTCAAAGATGATCTGTGCCTGACGTATAAAGCCATGTCCAACCCGGAATTAATGGACATGCTGCACCTCAGAAACTCCAAATCCCATCGAGCTACGCGCTAGAGAGACTTGAACCTCAGCACTGAAATAAATAGGACATGCTGGTGGGACAGATTGCAGAGGCTCCCTTCACTCTGGAATAAAATCCCAGTCCAGGTTAGGCAGAGTCCCTCATTGACTCTCTTCAAGAGGAATCTTGATGAGTGGATGGGAGATCGTAGGTTTACCCCGGGTATTACTTCTGTGTCACTGTTAGACAGAGGCACAGTATACTAACCTCGAAAAAGGGCATAGCAAAATAAATTTAAAATGGGTGGTGAAAGTCAAACACATTCTGGCTAGGCTTATAAATGCCCTAGGGCAGATAGCCTAGTATGAACCTATGAACCTATGAATACCTCTGTTGTAGAAGAAATACCACACAGCAATGTAAGGACTGCCTTGCCAAATAACTACAGAATGAGATATGAAGCATGGAGAACAGATAGCTTTATTCCAAAGTTAGATCATAGCATAGTGACAATCACAATCAAGGGAATATTGGATGACCAGCACAAGCCCAGTAAGGAACACAGTAAGTAAGGACATTCATAACTAAACAGTTATAAACCTGATGCAATAACTAAAGGAGCCAATTAAAACTTCAAAAATACATAGTTAAATCCATTCATCCATCCATCCATCCATCCATCCACAACCCCCTTTTCCCATTTTTGAACATGGGGTCAGGGTGTCAATTTAACAGTGACAACCATATGGAGCCATGGATTACAGCTCCAGGTGGTTATCCTTGCCATGTTAGTTCATCCATATCACACAGTCACACACACTGATACCCACAGTCAATTTAGAGTGTCCAATCCACCTACGGCATGTCTTTGGGGTGTGGGAGGAAACCGGACAACACTGAGGATACCCACATGAACACAAGGAGGACATGCAGACTTTGCACAGACTAAATCTATAAATAAAACATAAGAAAATGATGCAAGCAGAATCTGAAGAAAAGGAAGGTCATAAAATAGTTTCCATTTCAGACCATCTAACTGCAAATGTTTTATATATCAGAATAATTAATGCTAGCTGCAAGGCTACTGACATTTCACCTAATGATGTTCTTTATGTGTTCTTGTATATATGATTATATATGATTATATTGTATTTTACTTTCCTCAATACATGTATGACCACAACAGCAAATTAAAGCAAAGTTACTTTTTTAATATCGATTGGAAAAAGTCCATTAGTCTTGTTTTGCACCGAAAACAATGAAAAATCCAGAATTAAGGTGAAGTACAGAAGGTAAGCTAAGTTATAGTAAAGAGAAACTCCTAGAAATTCAATCTTAAAGCAAGTTGTGCTGCAGGCTTGATCAGCTGCTGTCTACAGGGTCTGTAAAGCCTACTACACTCTAGGAATGCCAGCTGTGTTGCAGGCTTGATCATCTGCTGTCTGCAGGGCCTGTAAGGGCTACTACCCTACAGGAACTCCAGCTGTACTGCAGACTTGATCAGCTGCTGTCTGTAGGGCCTGCAAGATCCACTAAACTCCAGGAACTATGAGAACAAGGAATTATACTCAGTCATGACCCAAGATGTCTTGCACAAGCAGATCTAACTTTTTACACATCTAAAAGGAGGAGAAGAAGGAACATATGTGAACGACTGAGGAAAAGAGGAACAAGAGCAGGAATATCTGCAAAGCTAAAGGCCAACCCACAGAGACCTGCCCTTCTGTCTATGTTACTGGCCAATATTCGATCCTGGAAAACAAGATGGACTACATAAGGCTAGAACTAACTACAAATAACAAGGTGAGAAATAGTTGTGTGCTCATGTTTACAGAGACTTGGTTAAACTCTTAATATCAGTGATAGTGCTAAGAATGTGGAAGGGCTGACATTATTCAGAGATGACAAGAATCAGATCCTTAGTGTCAAATTCAGAGGAGGGGGTGTCTGTATACATTACAATAACAGATGGTGTACCAATTGTGAGGCAATTACCACTCTTTGCTCAGAAAACATTGAGTTCATGATGCTAAGATGTAGATCCTTCTACTTGCCAAGGGAGTTTAATGGTGTGAGCATCACAGCTGTTAATATTCCTCTCAGTGCCAACACCAGTGAGGCACTGACCACACTTCACCAGGCAATCAGTGAGCTGCAGAATCCTAACCCAGAATTCACTCACATAATAGCTGATGACTTCAACCAAGCAAACTGAAAGTCAGTTCTATCTATCACCAACATGTGGCCTTCACCAAAAGGAGAAAGAACACAATGGACAGGGTATATACAAATGTCAAGCTGGCTTATAAGGTGGCATCACATCCACACTTGGAAAACTCAGACCATCTGGCCATCATGTTAATCCCTGCATATAAACAACTATTAATAAGAGACATGCCAACTAAGAAGTAAAAAAGAATATGGCCAGAAGGAGTGGTGTCAGCACTCCAGGTCTGTTTTGAGAACATGGATTGGAACATGTTTAAAGTCATGGCTATGGAGAACCAACTCATCAGTCTAGAAAAATGCATGGAATCTGTTATAGCATACATATGTAAATGCATGTACAATGTGACAACCATCAAAACCATCACCATAGGGGCCAAATAAAAACCCTTGTTAACAAGGTGATGTATATGAGCTCTTAAGAGCATGCAATGCTTCCTTTAAGAAGGGAGACAAGGAAGCCCTCATGGAGAACAGAGTGAACCTAAATAGATGAATAAGGAAGGCCATGTGTGCCTATGGTGAAAAAATCCAGAGTCACTTCTCAGGCCTAAGAGACTCCAGATGTCTGTTGCTGGGGGTACAGTCATTGACAAACTACAGGCCTGTATCAACCAAATGTGATGATAACATTGAACTTCTAAATGAGCTCAACACCGACTTCAGCAGGTTTGACAAAGAGAATGACACAAAGGCTATGAAACTCACCACCAGGCAAAATGAGATAGCACTCTGTCTCAACCCAGACAATGTTCAGAGAACTCTAAGCCAGGTAAACTGAAGGAAAGCAGTAGGATCAGACAAAATTCTGGAACAACTGCTCAGAGACTGTGTTGTCCCACTGACCCCGATACTTACTGACATATTTAACACATCTCTATGTCAGGTCATAGTACCCAAGTGCTTCAAGAACACAACAATCATACCACTACCCAAAAAGTCTCAGCCAACAAACCTGAATGACTATCATCCAGTAGCTCCCACCTCCACAGTAATGAAGTGTTTCAATAAACTGGTCAAAGTCTATTTAATAACAAATATTCCTGCAGAACTGGACCCACTCCAATTTGCTTATCATTCTAACCACTCCACTGCAGATGCAATCTTGATGGCACACCACACATCCTTAGCTTATTTGCAAAACAAGAACTGTTACATCTCACTGCTATTTATTGACATCATCTCTGCCTTTAACACAGTCATACCACAACATCTGATAGAGAAACGGATTCACTTGATGGTTAGTACTCCTATGTGTAACTGGACTTTGGACTTCCTTATTGACAGACCACAAAGAGTAAGAGTTGGCAATAACACCTCAAAGAGCCTTACAGTGGGCATGGGAGTCCACCAAGGATGTGTTCTCCGAACTCTGCTGTTAACCATGCTGACCCACAGCCAGGTTCAGCTCAAATTGCATCATCAAATTCTTGGATGATACTACAGTCATGAGTCTAATCAGCAACGGTGATGAAACAGCATACAGGGAGGAGGTGAAATAATTGATTGACTTGTGTGACAACAATAATCTGGCTCTGAATGTAAACAAAGCCAAAGAGGTAATTGTAGACTTCAGGAGAAACTGGGTGACACATCTCCCGCTCACAATCAAGTGAGAAACAGTGGTAAGGGTGAACAGTGCCGAATTCCTAGGAGTGTACATCACAGAAGACTTGACATGGTCCACCAATACTAATCACATTGTCAAGAAAGCACAACAAAGACTCCACTTCCTATGCAGGTTGATGAGAGCAAACCTCCCATCTTCAGTGCTCACAACCTCCTACAGAGGCACCATTGATAGCATCTTAACAAGCAATATCTCAGTATGGTATGGAAACTACAAGGACATGGATCATAAGGCCCTCCAAAGAGTGAAGAAAATGGCAGAGAGAATAACGAGGTCTATGCGTCCATCTATACAGGATCTGCACTCTGCATGGTGTCTCAGAAAAGCCATAAAGCTTGTTAAAGACCAAACCCACCCAGTTCAGTGACTTGTCTTCTGCTTGTCTTCAGGCAAGCACTATAGAAGGATACATTGCAAAACAACTAAATTAAGAAACTGCTTCTTTCATCAGGCCATCAGACTATTAAACCTGTGCAGCAAGGCAAGCTACCAAGTCACCTAGTCAGTGGCCACACAGGCTGAAGGAAATATCTTTTTGTTAAAGTGCAATAACTCATTACTAGGTACTCTCACTTGTGCAATAGCTCACTGAATGCATATTGCTTTTGTGCGTTAACTGGAAATAGAAGCTACATTCCTTGCAATGGACAAAATGGTCTCTAGTCTACCACTGCTTAAAGCCTCTAAGTGCAATATCTACTGTGCAATATTAAGAGCTGCTATAGATAGACATACAAAAAGTGTAATTATGTCCTAGTGTCATGTCAATGTTAATGCCATATATATATATATATATATATATATATATATATACATATAGAGTCTGTAGTTTTGTTTCTATATTTATATTATTATATTTTGTATATGTTTTTTGTCTGCACATCGAGCTTGAAGCAATGACATTTCATTTAGCCTGCACTCATGTGTGGGTCTAAATGACAACAATGTTTACTTTGTCTTTGAAAATAAAATTCTGATCTCTTAAAAAAGCTGTGTTCTGGGTAATTAGCAAATTTCTTTGCCCTTCTTAATGCAAATTTATATTTAGTTGACAAGCAGGTTTGCAAGTAACAATCTTCTCTAGGTATACATCAGGCTTTCTTAACAGCTTGAATAAACATGTTACTACAGACGTCTCAGAAATAAAAAAGGAGTCTTCATTGAGTTGTCTTAATTAATAATAAACTCCTGGTTCATATTGTTAGTGACAGGCTTCGATACTAGAAGACATCTGATTATATCCCAAACTTTCTAGTAAGCCCTTAATATAGTGTTCATATCACAGCATCTAATAAAATATTTTCCAAAGTCAAAAAAGTTGCTACAGGTTCTTTAAGATATAAGTAGTTTGGAGAGTCTGAATGGAATGTTTTGGATGGCCAGGAAAAGATAATATAATAAAAACTGAGCATTTGTTATGCTTTAAGTTTGAACACCCTGTGGTGGCTGTATTTAATACCATAGGCAGTTCTATCTACTGTAAACCATGTAGGTAAAAAAAACAGAGTTTTTCACATCTGTTTTAACTTATTTACATATGCAACTATGTTTTATTCATCCCGATAATTTATTGTATATACTTTAAAAATGAAAGAGTTTTTGTGCAGCTGACAGTGTGATTCAGATGCTTGAGATTCCTCTCTGATAACTCCACACCTGTTCTTCTCTTCCTCTTTGATTTTAAAAGTGAAATTTGCATTTACAGCTTTCTCACTTGCAATATATAAGAACAGCACCTAATGCACTTTCTCAGATCTGCTGTAATCATGTTTCTCAGAGAATTCCTATTCTCTGGAACAGGCTTCCCATCCATGTGAAGCAGAGTTCCTCCCTATCCCTATTTAAGTGCAGATTGGACAAATAGATGGGTAATAAGAAATTCACCCCGGTCTGGCTCCTACATTCTGATGGACAGAGACAGTCAGTAAATCAACCCTTATACAAATCAAATTTGTGGATCACATTTCGGTTGCACAACTAGGCTTATAAGGGTCCTAGTGGTTGTTACCTAGTATACACCTATGAACCTATGAACCTAATTCAGTACATAGTAATACAGATCATAGTTTTGGATCCAATATTTCCATCTTTGAAGAAAGTTACCACTCGGCTACAAAAATGGTGGCTGAAGTGAAGATATTATGAGCACATGAGTAGGACTATGAACATTGTGAAAATTAAATGATATTGAGGTTCAGCAGATTTTCATGAGCAAATTTCAAAGATAACATGACTTTACAAACATAAGATATAAAATGCGAAAAAAGTTAGGGCATGAGACTTCTGAGGCTTCATGTAAATGTGAAGAGGTAAGAGCAATTTTAGCAATTATACTGCCAAAATATGAAAGCACTTTCTATTATTGTAACAGCAGCAACAACAGGTGAGCAACAGACATGGCAGTAATAAAAATAAAACTTTTATTGACAAAATAAAAAGTAAAGACTGAGTGAATGCTTTCACGTGGATCAACCATGCTTCATCAGACATAAAATAAATGACTCAATACATCACTTTTAAATAAGGCATATCCAGTCATAAAAAAAAATAGTAATTAGCTCTCAATTAAGTGGAATTGATCAATTCTAGAATCAACAAATGGAGTATACATGAGCCCAACTCCATAACATACAACATAAATAATATATAGCATTGAATGCATGATGGACAATACGCATTCTTTAAAATGTTCCATAACATAGGCATCTATCCATAACATGAATAGCCTTCATAAAAATACTAATAAAAAAATAACAAAGTAGTCTGTCAGAATCATTCTAAGCCAAATATGTGAAAAGTGCAGGTTCTCACGAGAATGTGCTCAATATCATTCCGTTGCCAAGCAACCAGCACAGTGATTTGATCAAATACATTGTGCATCTGTGTGTGTGTGTGTGTGTGTGTGTGTATATATGTGTGTGTGTATATATATATATATATATATATATCTATATATATATATATATATATATATAAACTATATCCATAACATAAAACAAATATTAATAATACAAGCATATATATAAAATGAAAATAAAACAATTAATAAATCAACTTCTTATCTTTTAAAAATGGCTTAAGGGAAACAGCTTCATTCAAGCTGTGATATTTATCTGCTTGTAATAAAACAATCCACCTCTGTTCCGCCTTCTCCGTATCATTTCTGATATCACCAAGCTTGTCTTTAGAAGAAATATGTTGAAGAGTAAGAAAAACAAAACTATCATTATTCCCTCCCTGCAATACATGTTTAGTTAAAACACTTCTCATGTCCCCAATACTAATATAATATACATGCTCCCTAATACTGTCTCTAAGGGCTCTATTGGTCATTTCAACATACAATTTAGGATATCTCACACATTTTGCTAAATAAACAATATTCTGTGTAGAACAGTCTGCATAATGATGAAATATTAACTTTTTGCCTGTGGTGGGATGTTCAAATAAATTGTCATTTGCAATAAATCTACAATAATTACAATGCTTACAACTATATGTACCTTTTCTTTCATGTGGAGTCTCAACCCAGGTTGCACCCACTCTATGCCATAACCACCTCTTTAAGGACTTAACGTTCTTATAAGTAACTTGTAGATAAGGTTCTACAATATTTCTAATAGTTTCATCAGTTGTTAAACTATGCCAATTATTCTGTATAACTCTCATAATACATCTGTTATCAGAAGTGAGAGGAATACAATGCCTACAACTCTTAGGATGGGACAGGATAAAATTATCAGAACATTTTTATTTGATTTAGAAAAATAAGGTCTAGCCTTATTTCTCCTTTCTAAATCAATCACCTTGAAATGAGTGTCACATTCAGTTTCCTTATACCCCCTATCCATAAATTGCTTTTTTAATTGACCTATCTGGGTTGACAGGGTGGCATTATAACTAGTGAGCCTAGAAAGATGCAAGGCTTGTCCCCTAACACATTTTTGAATACATAATTCGGATGCATATTTGTCCTTGCCAGAAAAGTATTCTTACAATACTTTTTAAAAATTACTGTCTCTAGTGTATCATCGATACGTGTTAACCATACATCTAGAAAGTCTATAACATCATATGACATATGGAGGGTAAATTTAAGGAAGGCCATATTATTCCCTAGATATTCAACAAACTGCTGCAATTTCATTAAGGGGCCCCTCCCCAATAAAAAAATGTCATCAACAAACCTCTTGTAGTAGATGACATATCTCAGATATTCATCACTGGCCAAAACTAACTTATTTTGAAGTGACCAGTAAACATGTTTGCATATGAATTGGTACATGGAGTATTCATGGCCACTCCAGCTAACTGGATATAATATCTGGATTTATACATAAAGATATTATTCAGTAACACTAATTCCATGACCATACAAAGTGTATATATGAAGTTGTTAGAAAAGTCACTATTATCCAGTAGGTATTCTCTCATGTAATCTATACCAATATCATTGGGAATGCAAGTAAAGAGCGAACATACATCAAGGGTCACTAAAATGTCATTATTATTTAAAGGAGTAGCCTCCAATGTTTGAAATAGTGTAGTCAAAAAATCCTTGGTATCAGTTAAACTAGGAGGCATCTTTAACAATACAGGATGGATTTCTTTCTGGATAAATAGAAATAGGCTCAGTCAGTCAACCCTGACTAGCCACAACTGGTCTAAAAGTTGGGTTCTCTACTGATTTATTTATCTTGGGTAGACCTTTGATAAGGGGAACAACAGGAGCCTCTAGTATAAAATAATCAAATAATTATTTACTAATATACCTACATAACAAACTATCAAACAATTCATTATATACATTATTTATAACTTTGCAAATTTCCTCTATCATAATTAATCTATATGTGAAGGTATCAGATAATGAGCAATAAATGGATAGGGGGTATAAGGAGACTGAACGTGACACTCATTTCAAGGTGATTGATTTAGAAAGGTGAAATAAGGCTAGACCTTATTTTTCTAAAACAAATAAAAAATGTTCTGATAATCTGAACCTGTCCCATCCTAAGAGTTGTAGGCATTGTATCCTCTACACTTCTAATAATAGCTGTATTATGAGAGTTATACAGAATAACTGGCATATTTTAACAGCTGATGAAACGAATAGGAATATTATAGGACCTTATCCACAAGTTACTTATAAGAACGTTAAGTCCTTAAAGAGGTGGTTATGTCATAGAGTGGGTGCAACCTGGGATGAGACTCCACATGAAAGAAAAGGTACCTATAATTGTAAGCATTGTAATTATTGTAGATTTATTACAAATGACAATGCATATGTACATCCCAACATAAAGAAAAAGTTTATATTTCATCATTATGTGTACTTTTCTACACAAAATGTTGTTTATTTAGCAAAATGTGTGAGATGTCCTAAAGTTTATGTTGGAATGACCAATACAGCCCTTAGAGACAGAATTAGGAAACATGTGTATTATATTAAAATTGGGGACGTGAGAAGTGCTTTAACTAAACATGTATTACAGGCAGGGAATAATCATAGTTTTGTTTTTTTGGCTCTTCAACTTATTTCTTCTAAAGATAGGCTTGGTGATATCAAAAATGATATGGAGAAGGTCGTGAGAGGTGGATTGTTATATTACAAGCAGATAAATATAACGGCTTGAATTAAGCTGTTTACCTTAAGCTATTTTTAAAAGATAAGACGTTGATTTATTAATTGTTTTATTTTTATTTCTTTATACATGTTTGTATTGTTTTATGTTATGGATATACTTATATATATATATATATATATATATATATATATATATATATATATATATATATATATATATATATATACAAACACACACACACAAAATGTATTTTTATGTTACTGCATAGGTAGTGAATGATTAAATTGCTGTGTTGGTTGCTTGGCAATTAAAGGATATTGAGCATGTTCTCTCAAGAACCTACACTTTTCATGTATTTGGCTCAGAATGATTCTGATAGACTATTTTGTTATTTTTTATTAGTATTTATATGAAGCCTATTCATATTATGGATAGATGCCCATGCAATGGAACATTTTAAGGTATGCATATTGTCCATCATGCATTCAATGATATATATTTATTTATGTATTTATTATCATTTGTTTACCAGGAAAGTCCGATTTGGAATGAAGCCAATTTTCAGCAGATGCCCAGGGAGAAACACTCCAGAAGCATGTCTTTCTACCGTGGGAGGAAACTGGTGCACCCAGCAGAAACCCACACAAATGCAGGGAAGACATGCAGACTCTGCACAGAAGGCACCCCAGCCAAGAATCAAACTGGAGAACCTCTTACTATGAGGTTAAAATGCTACCACTGCACCACTCCGCCATCCAAATATATATTATTTGTTTTATGTTATGGAGCTGGGCTCATGTACACTCTGTTTGTTGATTCTGGAAATGATTAATTCAGCTTAATTGAGAACTAATTACTAGTTGCTTATGACTAGATATGCCTTATTTAAAAGTGATGTACTGAATAGTTTATTTTTTGTCTGATGAAGCTTGGTTGATCCACGCAAAAGCTCTCACTCAGTCTTTACTTTTTATTTCATCAATAAAAGTTTTATTTTATTTCTGCCAATGTTTATTTTTATTTTATTTTACATTTGTTAACCAGGCTAGTCTAGCTGGATGCATTTCCATTTTCAGTAGAGGCCCGAGGAGAAAAGCTCCAATATTAGCACACAGAATATACAAACAATATATATACACAGTATAAAGGATAAAAGATATGAATGTAATAATAAAGATTATGCTAAACAGTGTCAGACAGTATAAGACAAATGGATATACAGTATAATACATAGGTAAATAACAGTACAATAGGTAGTTTTAGGAATACTATTTACAGCTCAGTCCTTACAGGGATATGCAGCAGTGTTTAGGAAGAAAAGTGAGAAAGAGAGGCGAGAAGTAAAGACTCAAAGGATTAATCAGGATTACTGCAGGGGCATAGCAAATGGATCTTCAGGTGGTTTTTGAGGTTTTGTTTAAAGAGAGGCAGAGTGGGAAGTAAGGTTAGTTCTATAGGTAAAAGGTTCCAGTATTTACCTACAGTGTTAGAGAACAAGGAATCCCCTGCTTTGTTGCTGGACTTTGTTATGGTGGCTAGAAATTTGCTAGAGGAGCGTAGTGAATTTAGGTTTTTGTAGGGGATGATGAGGTTAGAGAGTATAGGAGTGGTGTTAGGTTGGTATAATAGCTTGTAAGCAATGGTGAGTTGAGTAAATAACAGAAGATTTTGTAGTTCTAGCCAGCCTAGTTGCAATAGATTCAGACAGTGGTGGGTTCTAAAGGGATTGCCAGTAGCAAATCGGGCAATACCATTGTAGGAATTATTTAGTTTGATAAGGTTTTTTTTAGGTTAGTATAAATGGGTGAGGCATAAAGAAGAGTTGAAATTAAGTGAGAGTGAGCAATTTTGGTTCTAGCTGGTGGTGTTAAGAAGGGTTTAATTCTGTATAAGGAGCCAAGTTTACAGATTTTTATAATGTTGTTTATATGGCTGTCAAAGTTAAGGTTATTATCAATAGTAATTCTTAGCAATCTAGTGGTGGAGTCTGGGGATATGAGGGTACCATTGTTGGAACTGATTGAGAAGTCTACTGGGGAGGACTTACCGGTAAGTACAAAGAGTAGGAGCTTAGTTTTTTTGGCATTTAGAAGGAGGCAACACTTTAAGAACCAAGTCTCAATTATGTTGAATACCTTCTGAGTTGAAGAATGTAGTTCTGAGGGGGAGTTAGCTGAACATATGACTGTCGAATCATCTGCATATTGTATACAGGTGGCTTGAGGAATTGCTACATGCAGGTCATTAATGAATAGTGAGAAAAGGAGAGGTCCTAGAATAGAGCCCTGAGGGACTCCAAGGGTGACTGGCTGGAGGGATGATAGGTTCTGATCCCAGAGAACTGCCTGTTGCCTATTGCTGAGGTAGGACTTGAACCACTGGATAGCCAAAGTATGAAGGGAAAGGGACGCTAAAATGTTAATAAGAAGGGTGTGGTTAACCATGTCAAAAGCTTTTGAGAGATCGATAAAGAGTGCAGATGAGAGGGTATTATCGTTGCAATTTCTATTGATGGAATCTGTAAAGGATAAGAGGGTGGTAGTGGTATTATAAAATGGCCTAAAGCCATGTTGGAAGTTAGCCAGAATGTCATGTTGAGTTAAGTGGTCTAAAAGCTGATGGTGAATACATTTCTCCATAATTTTTGCTGGGGAGATAAAAGGGCTATAGGCTGATAGTTAGAATAATCATTGGAGTTACCACCTTTATGTAGGGGTATAATATGGGAGATTTTCCAGATTTATGGGATGGACCCCTCTTTAATGGTTTTATTAATAAGGATGGATATTGGGTATGCAATAACTTTGGCTGCTTTTTGCAGGTATTCAGATGGTAGCTGGTCAGCAGAAGAAGTGCAAGGCTTCAGTTTTTGGTTGAATTTGAAGATGAGAGCTGTAGAGATGGGTTGCAATTTAAATGTTGGAAGAGAGCCAGAACTGGTAGTATGAGATTTTGAGTTATCTGGGGTTAATTGACTGGCAAGTGACTGTATGGTCTCAGTGAAGAAAATATTGAAAGCATTAGCAATTTGGAGGGAGGTATTATGATCGGACCCTAATGGGGTTGGTGTACGAGAGTGGCCTGGGAGTAAGAGTCTATTGATTCCTGACCAGAATTTCTGTGGGTTGTTTTGGTGGATTTGCTGTAAATTACAACAGTAGTTATTTTTGTCAGTAAGTATGACCTTTTTTGTAGTATTTCTAAGCAGCCTAAAGTTTTGTTGGTCAGAGAGAGTTTTGGTAGCTCTTCATTTAGCCCATGATTTGTTTCTAAGTAACATTTTTTGTCTGGTTTCCTTAGAAAGCCAGGGGGCTGGTTTGGTTTTCATTCTGATGGAACATTTAGGAGCATGCCTATCGAGGATAGTTAAGAATCTGGAGTTGAAATATTTAGCAGCCTCATCAAGTGGAAGGGATTTTAAAGCATTCCAGTCACAGGCACTTAGTTCATTTTGAAATAGTACTTGGTTAAAGTGTTTGTTGGTCCATGATACCCTATAAGTGGGGGTTAGTAATATCATTCTTTTGCCTTATAATGTAAGTCAATGTGTGATCACTTACATCATCAGGCAGAATTCCTGTCTTATAAGCTTGTTTATGATTATTAGTAAGAATCCAATCTAAGGTGGTTTCTTTTTTATTTGGTTTGTTGATTCTGGTTGCAGAGGTAATTGTTTGACTAAAGACATGAAGATTAATATGGGAAGTGGGATTTTCAGCATCGACAGTTTTCCAGTCGGTGTTGAAGTCAGCTAGTATTATTGTTTCTTGTGGGTAAGTAGAGGATAGCCATCTAAGGATATCCTCGATAGTATTGGTATTGTTACCAGGAGGAAGATGGAAAAAGATGATATATAGTGATTTGATGGGGATGATTTGAAATTTAGAGATAAGGATATCAGCATTTTTTCCTGAGGTGGGTTATAAGATAAAGAGGAGATCTGAAGTCCATCTTTATATAAGATTGCTACTCCCCCACCTTTACGTTTAATATGGTCTTGTCTCAATATATTATATCCTAGGGGGATGATTTTGTTGTCTTTAGTATGAGGTTTTAACCAAGTTTCTGTGAGGCAGAAGATGTCAAAGGAGTAAATATCTAGCAGGGCATGGAGGTGGGCTACTTTGTTATTAATACTTTGGATATTAAGATGTCCTATTAGGAAATAATTGGGGGCATTTGGGGTGGATAATAAGGGGTGTGGGATTGGGGCTGGTAATTTTGACTATGCAGACATTGGGTGGATGTCACTATCTTTCAAGGAGGGATTTTTTAGTCTTAGAGTAGGGTTGTAGGTATGGCTTATTAGATATTTTACTTTCTTTACTGTGAGTTTGTTGTATTTAATATGTGAGAGTCTGTGGTATTTGGGTAGCAGGTAGCTTGGATTGGAAGTGATATTTATTTGAGTATGGGTGTAGGTAAGGGTTAATATAGTGATTTGTTTTGCAGAGTAATTAAATTGGTAAAAGGTTGGTTTTTCAAAGAAGGTGAGGATATATGCTGAGGTGAGGACAAATATACATGTTAGAAATGTTAGTTTGGTTGTGAAGGGTTTAGTTACCTTAGGCATACTGAAGAGCTTAATGATGCAGGTGAGTGGGGGTGGGGATAAATGAAGAATATAATAAGGTATATTGAGTAGGCTAAGGTTACTCAAATGGGAATTAATACCAATTGGTATTGATATTGGATAGGTGAGAAATACTATAAGAAGGCTTTGAGTAAGTGTGTAGGTAGAGGAGGGGTGTGGCTGTATGTGTATAGTGGTTGGTGTGTGTGATTGGTGGGATGGGAGTGTGGGAGTGGTCTAGGTAGTATAAATCTAGGATCACTGGAGGTGGGTGGGAATTGGGGGTAGGGTAGGTGAGCAGAGTGAGCCCACAGGGCGAACAGAGCTGGTAGAGCCACAGCGTGGTTTATCTGCTGAGAATTAATCAGTAATACAGAGAGACTGTGTACTACCAAGGCCTTAAGTAGGTAAGTAACACTGTCTAAGTAAACTTTTGTCTAGCTAATATGCAAGGGATGTCTTTTCTGTCTAGTTTCCAGAGGAAAATGAGAGTAAGGCAGAAGGCAACATGTGTATGCAAAGCTTAGGTGAGAGGTTTAATTATAATGGGTCAGCTTTCTATAAGTATGCCTTTCAGCCTAATGTCTGAAAGGTAATACCTTCGTATTTATTTCCTTGGGGAGCTTGCTTGGTATTTATGCTAGAATTAGGGTTCTTGGACTAGGTATTATGCAGTGGGGCTGGGGGAGCTTTTGATAGTCAGAAACAGTGTTCTCATAACCTGTGTTCTGCTGCCATCTAGTGGTAAAGTGGGGAACAACAGCAAGAGTTTACTTAGGAAAATATTATAAGGGAAGGAATGGCCTTGGGGTAGGTCCACGGGTGTGCTGGCCCTTACAATTAGGTTAAAAAAGGCACTCACTCTTGAAGAGTTCAATACAGAATTATATGCTATCGCCTTGACTGCAAGGCTGGTGAGAGGCACTTTTAAGCAGTCCAGAGTTTGGTGTTCACTCGGGAGGTCTTTCTGTTTTGTGGGTACTGTTTGAGGTAGGTAGATAGGAGATGGACGAGACAGCCCATGTCTTAGCACAGGGCTTCCAGGTCTTGAAGAGTTGAATACAGAATTATATGATATCACCTTGACTGCGAGGCTGGTGAGAAGCACTTTTAAGCCATCCAGAGTTTGGTGTTCACTCGGGAGTTCTTTCTGTTTTGTGGGGTACTCTTTGAGGTAGGTAGATAGGAGATAGATGAGACAGCCCGTGTCTTAGCACAGGGCTTCCAGGTCTTGAAGAGTTCAATACAGAATTATATGCTAGCATCTTGACTGAGAGGCTGGTGAGAGGCACTTTTACGCAGTCCAGAGTTTGGTGTTCACTCGGGAGTTCTTTCTGTTTTGTGGGGTACTCTTTGAGGTAGGTAGGTATGAGATGGATGAAACAGCCCATGTCTTAGCACAGGGCTTCCAGGTCTTGAAAAGTTCAATACAGAATTATATGCTATTGCCTTGACTGCGAGGCTGGTGAGAGGCACTTTTAAGCAGTCCAGAGTTTGGTGTTCACTCGGGAGTCCTTTCTGTTTTGTGGGGTACTCCTTCAGGTAGGTAGATAGGAGATGGATGAGACACCCATGTCTTAGCACAGAGCTTCCAGGTCTTGAAGAGTTCAATACAGAATTATATGCTATTGCCTTGACTGTGAGGCTGGTGAGAGGGACTTTTAAGCAGTCCAGAGTTTCGGTGTTCACTCGGGAGTTCTTTCTGTTTTGTGGGGTACTCTTTGAGGTAGGTAGATAGGAGATGGATGAGACAGCCCGTGTCTTAGCACAGGGCTTCCAGGGGACTGCACACCACGCAGAGGACCAAAGGGATGTTCTACGAAGGATGAGTTGATGTAAAAAACTTTCAGCAGATGCCCAGGGAGAAACACTCCAGAAGCATGTCTTTCTACCTTGGGAGGAAACTGTTGCACCCGGCAGAAACCCACACAAATGCAGGGAAGACATGCAATGTCTGTTGCTCACCTGTTGTTGCTGTTGTTACATTTTTATGATACAGGGAGTTTGACTCCATCCAGACCAGTGGATTATATATATATATATATATATATAGATATATATATATATATATATATATATTTTTTTTTTTTTTTTTGGATTAAACTTTCTATTGTTACTTATAAAACAACATGTGCTGACCTTCATCCCATGACAGTAAGAAGTCATTTTTTTTTGTTTATAGTGCCTAGTATCCTTTCTGTCTCAATTGCAGTTCTGAAATATTATATTCAATGTTGATGTTTAGCAGAAGTCATTCCCCAGGATTCAGCAAGCTCTGCACAGTGTGCAAGAATAGTGCAAAAGCTGCTGCACGCAATATGGCTGACGAGATATCCAGGAACGAGCTCCCGGGACGTGCACTAGCGCTCCTAGACTATTCCTGCATGGACACAGCTCCTGTATGCTAATTACCCCATTTGCAGGTGAAAACCATGCAAATGAGGTGAATTAGTGATCCAGGAAGCAGGCAGGCACCTGTGCAGGAGTAGTGTAACCTGCAGAAATGTATTCGGCTACTAACTGAATACAATTCTGCAAATTACAAGACTGAAGCATGACAGCTCTAAAGAACGCAAGTATTCACTGCAGTAGACATGCCAATGGCCAAGTATATGGCCATTGTCATGGTAAATAGCTGCAAAATTATAAAAAATAACTTTTAGTTTTTTTGGCCGATTTCAGACGTGTAAGCGTAGGGCAAAAATAATAAGAAAAAAGTTGGAAATAAGCTATTAAACCAAAATCAGCATTCTGCCATAATAGTCAATGGCATGCATAAGACAACAATACCATGGAATAGTGGTTGCTAAGGGGGAAGGCTGAGTGTCAGTTTTGTAACCATGCATTAGCAGTCAGTTTTATGCAAATGAGGGGAATGATGCTGAATCACAGATTTCCTCTCACTGTTAGTTTGCAGCCAACCGTGTACGTGCAGCAACACTATGGTATAAGCATAAGAGGTAAATGTCCTCATAACGGGGAGTGTCATGCATGCTGTAGGCTTATTGGAGCTATGTGGCCCATGTTTTCCCCTAGCTAAGCACAGCTAAGGAAGGTGGGGGGGTCTGAGGCTGCCTAGCAGTGTTTACATTGCCTAAATGGGTTTGAGCGCCACACACCATGTTTAAAAAAAAAAAACAAAAACAGGAAATAGCAGCTCTGTTCACATCTGAGCACTGGGTATGTGTGGTGCACCTTGGGGCTTAAACGGGAAGGCAACAGGAAGGAAAAACAGCAGTAGAAATGCAATCAAGGAGAACTAGCATAGCTGTCAGGTGAAATGTATCAGAATCAGCCAATTACACAGGCAGCAGCACAGCCCAACACACTACTATAAACTATGCAAACACCTTTCACTCTGGTTTTTCCCACAAACTCTACACCACCAGTGTACACAGATGGGGAAATTTTACCTGACAAAACTAAAAATGATAGGGGCTGCTGTCACTCTCATACATCAATATTTGGAAGAGGTTGAGGGTGGTGAGGATGAGAATGCTGATGACCAACCCACAGTGAGGAGAAGGAGAAGAGTGTACAGACCTAGGATAACCTACCAGGGGTTACAAGAGCTGGAGATAGTGGAGCTCTATAGGGTGGACAGGGAAATCCTACAGCAAATTGTTGAGCTGTGCCGGCCACGACTCACACACAGAACTAACAGAGGGGAACCCATCACAGTGGATACCAAGGTATGTGTAGGTTTAAGAATACTACCCACAGGTACCTTCCAAAGGCCAACTGGGGATATCATGGGGATCTCACAGGCATCGGCATCCAGGGTACTCCACCAGTTCCTGGATGCCATGGCAGCACATGACGGTGAACACATATATTTCCTCAACACCCATGATGTGCTGACTAGCAATATGCATCTCTTCCACCAAGTAGCAGAGTAGCCTAAGGTAGTGGGTGCTATAGACTGCACGGACATACACATCAAAGCACCACCCGGTGAGGAGGGTAGGGTCTACATAAACCACAAGGGATTCCCCTACATCAACTGCCAGGTCATGTGTGTGCCGTGCCCAAGACATTATAATAAATGTGTGTGCTGGAAGCCCTAAAAGCTATCACAACTCTCACATCTAGCATATGATACTGCTGTACCAGAGATTTACCAGTGGGGATGGCCACCTAGTGGGGGATGCTGGTTACGCACTGGAGCCGTGGCTGATGGCACCCATCAGAAATGCACACACACCTGAACAAGACCTCCATAATGAGGCACACGCACAAACCAGAACCATAATAGAGCATGTGTTTGGGATGCTCATGTTACAGTTCTGGTGCCTGGACATATCCAGTAGAGCCTTGCAGTACTCTCCAGCTACATGCACACAAATTTTCATTGTATGTGCCATGCTACACAATATGATCCTGCGGAAACAGCTGCAGCAGGAACAGCACTGGGCAGGGCCACACAGCCCCCCACCATTGCCAATGCCAGCACAGGCACAGAATGACTCAAAGGAGGAAAAACCTAAGCCTGCCCATGTAGTCAGAAGGAGGTGTGCCCAGTATGCCCAGGCTTTGGCAAAGAGGCAAGGCATAGCACATACACTGACACTGTAGGAACCCAGAGAATTACACCACTCTCTGACTTGCACATACAGTAAAAGGGATGCCAAACATGACACTACCTATGCTTTACCATTTATAGGGAGTGTACTATGTGCATCTAACATAGTCAGATCTCCAGTACCATCCTCAGTACTGGCACAGCCACAGGTTAAGTCACTCTTCCTATCAATTGCTGAATGGAGTAGTATGTTCTGCTAGTTGTAGCTATGGCATGGATGTGAGCATGCAAGGGAATCGGGTGGCTGAATGGGATGGCAGCAGATAGTGGACACCTATATGGGCAGC
The DNA here is from genome assembly GCF_019279795.1 of Protopterus annectens. NCBI lineage: Eukaryota > Metazoa > Chordata > Ceratodontiformes > Protopteridae > Protopterus > Protopterus annectens. The sequence goes on from NC_056744.1 coordinate 176,520,805, forward strand.
ATGAAATCCATAACAAATACTGGTGTCAACAAAGTAGGCAGTACTAGACAAGGTGACAAATCCCACTGCAGTACATGTGGTGGCCCAAATGTGTGCCCATAGGACACACACATGCATGTCAGTGAGGCTCACATACCCAACAATAGCCTCAGCCAGCAGGACAGGTGTAGATTACCATAAAGTAAGGCTGTGCCTCTAATTAATGGCAATGGAGAACAGCCCCCCTCGAGAACTACAGAGACAGCCTACAACAGGTTAGCCAGTTGTATATTAGTTCTGAAGGATAAGAAGTCTGAAACTGAAATGTAGGTAAAAAAAAGTAAATCTGTACTCTACTGATATGCCTCTAGTCTGCATGATAGGTCAGAATACAAAACAAAATGGAAACCAACAAAGTACCTGAATACAAGTACAGTCATAGCAAATGTTTACAGTTGTCAGGTGTGCCCTCCCACACAATCCTATGTAGAAATGTAGTAACATGTACATGTGGGTTTAATAACAGTGGAGCACAGATTACCTGAGCTGACCCAATTTAAAAGATATATTGTTGCATGTGTACAATATGCAGGGCTCTGTGTGTTAGGTTGTTGTGTGTTGTATATTGTGTGGAAGTGGTCAGCATGTAGGCATGGAGGGTTGTGTCCTGGTGGCCTATGGCCAGTACTATACAATCACAATGCATCCCAGCAAGACCCAATTCAGCAGTCATCCATACTCATTGTTCAGATGTCAATATCTGTCACCATCTGAAAGATGGACATGCCATGAATGTGGGGCCACATATACACAGAGTACACAGGTGGAAGTACCCTAGACAGAGTACATAAAATGTAACTGTCAAATGCACACACCTTTGGAATTGTACATACAGGTTAGCAGCACATTAGTTGTCTGTGTAGTATGGAATACTGGTGTAGTCTGGCCAATCAGTGGCAGACCACAAAAGGCACAGTTATGAAGTAATGGGAGACTGCCTATGTCCCCGCACAAGGCAGCATAAGGGGAATGTCCCAGGTATATCTTTGAGTCAGCTGCAAGAAGCTTCCATATCACACATACACTCAGCTCACCCCACCATCAGCCACAGGTTTATCACAGGTCATATCCTTGCTGTTGGGAATGAGTACAGTATGACTCCCATTTCTGTATGGGAATATCCACAGAATGCCACATGCTGAAGAGGTATCCCATTAAGGTGTGTCCCTAGCTGTAAGTAGAACCCTGCCAGCATCCAGAACAATGGATTAATATGGACAGGAACTATTGCCATTAACACCTCGCACACTTACCCAGTCATCCCAGGGGTCACCCCAGGGGAACCCAGTGGCTCACAGCCTGGGACTGTAGGAATGACAGAATGCAATAGCCTGCTACAGATGGCATGCATCACTACCAAATGCCCTACAGTCCTTGTCAAATGCCTGTGCCTCACCCGTACTGCTAATGTATGTCATCTCATGGGGTCCCAACTAACAACATAATACAGAACACAAATGCAAGGCCATGTCGACAAATCCCAGTAGCATGCCCACCATGTCCTACTGCATAAACTGTAGATCAACCCCTAAATACTGCTGGGATGCAGGGACAACTATAGGGATACTTCTCAGATATCACTCGCATAATGTTAGGAAGAGGCTAGAATAGCAGAATGGGGGTGCAGAAGCATGGACATCATGTAGTGTGTGAAGTCTGAAACTCCGATGTGTGCACATACTACCCCCTTCCTGCAAACCCAATAATGGGTGCCTACAAACCTGCTCGTAAAACCACAATGTGAAGGGGAACTGACCAGATATATGAGTCCTGCCTCTGGGTAACCTGTGCGAATCTGTACAGCGGAGAGGTATGGCCACAGCAGGATATGGCCATTCTGTTATGTTGATAGATGTACAAGCAGGGGATCCTCAGCCACCACAGTACCAGGGTGCTAGACCATTTACACAGACCCATCAGCAAGTGTCTGCAGCTACCCTTCCATAATGGCATGAGTGTGCAAGAATATATAGGCTGCAGACCACAGTACTGGACACAGCTTCATTCATCTTGTATTTCCCAGGAAATAACTGTGAGCAAATAAGTATATATGTCAGTAGTTGATGACATAATACATCACAGTGTAAAACAGTGCATATGACTGAATATCTCTGCTAACACCAACCATGTAACACAAGCAGCACAGACACAATAGTTGCAGCATCTTTCACCCATTGTGTCTCCATATTGTTAACCTATCTACAGATATCCTGCAGAAACAGGTTGCTAACTGTAAGTGTAGAACACAAAATCCTGCACTGGAGTACAACCTACCTGGAATGGATTTACACCATCAATACAGAAGGTCATACTGGGCATGCTCCTACAATTAGCAAAATGAAGCCCATGTCTGACAACAAAATGCAGAAGGTCATACTGGGCATGCTCCAACACTTAGAGGAACGAAGCCCATATCTGACAAGAACAGTGGACTATACATATCTGTCAGTCGCAGATGTCTGTGTGCACACACCACATTGCACACCATTCATGCTTTGCACACACACTGGATAGGAATACTCACACATATCCAAGGCTGGCACACTATAATAGGTCAAACATACACACAGAGATGTGGGGAAGAGAGAGGCAAACAGTGGCAAAGAGATTGCCATCATTAGGCCTGTCCCACCCACCTCACATCCAACTGGCCAATATCACATGATGTGCCGATGTCAATAACTGTAGACATTTGCTTTTGGTAGCCCTCAGCCCTATAATGTCTGTGGTGCTTGTGATAACCGTGTAACATGATAGTACAAATCAGTATTCATCTAGCATTTGTATACCCAGTCTTGTCAAATGTAAAGCTGTGTGTGACTGAGCGTTATGTGTGTGTTGCCAGAGGAATGGTTTATGGCCCATTCACACACACTGCACTTCCAATAGCCCATGTTAGCACTCATGCTGATGCCAGTCACCTTGAAATAACCCGCTGGCCAATTCTCAGCTCCATAATCTCTGTGGCACATGCGAAACTGTGTAATGCTATAGTATAACATACTACTTAGGTCGGAGTTCTAATCCCAGACATAACAAGTGTGTGTGTGTGTGTGTGTGTGTGTGTGTGTGTGTGTGTGTGTGTGTGTGTGTGTGTGTGCATGTGTGTGTATGTAGAGATAAATGATTTTGAGGCATTTCACAGTCACTACACCTCTCATTGCCCTACTTTATTGAGCCTGGTGATGTCAGTCACCTTGAAATACCCCTTTGGAAAAAGAACACCCCTATAAGCTGCTTGGCACATACTGTAACTGTGTAATGCTGTAGTGTAACATAATAGTTAAGTAGGAGTCTTAATCCCAGACATGGCAACTGTTAAACTGTTTGTGTGTGTGTGTGTGTGTGTGTGTGTGTGTGTGTGTGTGTGTGTGTGTGTGTGTGTAGAGATTAATAATTTTGAGGCCATTCACAGTCACTACACTTCCCATTGCCCTACTTTAGCAATACTGCTGATGTCAGTCACCTTGAAATACCCCTTTGGACAAGGGCCAGCCCTATAGTTTCTGTGGTGCACGCTGTAACTTTGTAATACTGTAGTGTAGGAGTTCTAATCTCAAACATGGCAACTGTAAAAGTGTGTGTGCATGTGTGTGTGTGTGTGTGTGTGTGTGTGTGTGTGTGTGTGTAAAGATTAATCATTTTGAGGCCATTCACAGTCACTAAACCTCCCATTGCCCTTCTTTAGCATGCCTGCTGATGTCAGTCACCTTGGAATACCCCTTTGTACAAGAGCCAGCCCTATAAGCTCCATTGTGAGTGTGTTAACTGTGTAATGCTATAGTGTAACATACTAGTTAGATAGGAGTTCTAATCCCCGACATGGCAACTGTGAAACTGTGTGTGTGTGTGTGTGTGTGTGTGTGTGTGTGTGTGTGTGTGTGTGTGTGTGTGTGTGTGTGTGTGTGTGTGTGTGTAGAAATTAAGGATTCTGGGGCCATTCACAGTCACTTTACCTCCCATTGCCCTACTTTAGCAAGCCTGCTGATGTAAGTCACCTTGAAATACCCCTGTGGACAAGATCTATCCCTATAAGCTCCATGGTGTGTCCGTAAAAGCAGAACAATGTAATAGCAGTAACTACACAGGTATGGGTTTGAATCTCATCTGTGGCAAGTGTTTGTGTGTGTATATATGTATGTGTGGATCTCAAAGATTTTGGCCCCATTTACACCCAGTACACATCTCAGTGCCTGACTTTAGCAGGCCTGCAGACCTGTTGCCAACCCTAAACATGTCAGGTCAGTGGTGCATGTGGTAACATAATGGTCTGTAAAGATTGTTAGATAGAGGTTTGGACCTCACCCCTGGTAAATGTGTGTTTAGGGTAAAATTATTTTTGGGATCTCTCACCCACTATGTCACCCAATGCCAGTATTTACATGGGCTGGTGATGCTCCTGTCCTTAGAAGTACCTTGGGACACCATTCCTCTTACAAGCTCCATGGCGCATGTGATAAATGCGGTGCACTGTAGTAACAATACATAGGTTGGGGTTTGAATCTCAGTACTGGCAAGTGCGTGCGTGTGTGTGTCTGTGTGTGTGTGTGTGTGTGTGTGTGTGTGTGTGTGTGTGTGTGTCTGTCATCAGTATCCTGTGTGAAGGTTGTTGTGATTGTGTGATAACAAAATACATTGTGGCGTGGGTTTTGCTAAATTATTATATTGAGGACCTAGTATATGTCACAATGTCCACCTTACAAGGACAACAGATGTCAAACACCAGAGAAGCTGGTGTAGGCAATCCATAGCCCTACATGTGACATTATGGATTGGTGAACAATATAGGCAACCCTTGTATTACTCAGAGAACACTCTCCACCCATGTTTTATACACAAACATACTATATTGGTAGTTCCCTGCATATTGCCTCACAGATAGTAACAACAGTATGATTGCAGTGGACTACATGCCTATTGACCACAACAGTGCCATTGACATCAAAAAGTACTGTGATATGTTACATCCCCTGAGTGAGTGTGTGTTATCCAACAAGTAAAAGGACATGACTCCCTTTTCCATCCCTACAGTAGGCAAATAAATGCTTACAGTGGTCCTTTTGCTATGTTCCCAACTGGACGCCTGCAACAACTGTAGAATCTGCAAATGTAACCCACAAATGGAATACCATGCCTTATACACATGCCTTGTATGGAAAGACCCACTAACTCCACTGAATACCTGTATCATGCTGTTAATGTAGGTGCAAGCACAACCTCATTTCCATACCCAGGTTTACCCAAATGAGGTCAGGAATGTTACATCAGAAGATGACAATCTGTACACACAACATGCCTTAGAGACCTCAAGTACACTTCCACATGTCAAAGAACATGCGTGTGGGACATGTGCACAACCCAACACTGTCCATGTTATGGAATATAGATCACATACATGGGAAGCAGTGCACATCACTGGCCACCTACAATAGTAACCCAGATGAGTGGATGGTGAATATAATACCCACCTATTGGGACCACTCCAGGGACTACACCCCTGAGCCACATTGGAGACCATTGTCATGTGGCCTGATGCCAAGGTATTCCATTTGCCTAGGCTTGTAAAGCCTTCAGGCCCATTCACCTATACATCTGTGAAGCAATGAAGCTATGCATCTCAATACTGGCAAGTGTGTGTGTGTGTGTGTGTGTGTGTGTGTGTGTGTGTGTGTGTGTGTGTGTGTGTGTGTGTGTGCATGTGTGCATGAGTGTGTGTGTGGGTGTGTGTGTGTGTGTGTGTGTGTGTGTGTGTGTGTGTGTGTATGTGGAGATTAATGATTTTGAATCCATTGACATCACTACACCTCCCATTGCCC
>NC_056744.1:176531659-176546659 GCF_019279795.1 Protopterus annectens
TGCATGGATCGTGCTATCCCTAGCAGAACCAAGATGTTATCCTCGAAGAAAAGGAAACCAATCTGGTGGACTTCTGCCATAAACAAACTCTACAACAGAAGAAAGAAACTGTTGCAAAAAAGAGTAAAATCCCACAATTGGAGGAACTCCCAGGTCAGCCTCAGTAAGAAGCTGAGATCCCACATAAAATCCTCCAAAGCTAGTTATGAAAACAAAATCGCCACTGATTCTAAAGACAATCACAAAGCATTCTATAGCTATATCAAGAATCTCAATGGCAACACTCAGATCTGCTCTGAGTTACAGCACAATGAGACTAAATATACAGAACCAACTGATATTGCCAACATCCTGGCTGATAGGTTCAGTGCTAACTTTACCCCCCCCCTCTCACCCCCAAAAGGACCCATCTGTATACCAGAAAAATGCAAAGTTCCTGTAATCACGGCTGCACAGGTAAAAACCTCACTCTCCAAAGCCAAGAACACAGCATCCATGGGACCTGACAACATCCCAGGCTGTCTTCTACATGAACTACAGAATGAACTGGCACCCTACCTAAGTACCATGTTCAATCATAGCCTCACCTGAGGCTTTGTGCCCATTGAATGGTGCACCATGACAGTTATCCCACTCCACAAAGTGGGGGCCACAACAGACCCCAGGAACTACCACCCCATTAGCCTGATGAGCCTGGTCTGCAAGGCCATGGAACATATCATCTTGGAACTCATAAACAAAGACACTGGAGATCTCCAAACTCTGGACCCCACACAGTTTGGGTTTGTAAAAGGCAGATCATGTCTCCTAAACCTGATAGACTTCTTTGAAGTAGTCACCAAAGCCATAGATGAGGGTAAGGTGGTTCACACAGCCTATCTAGATCTCGCCAAGGCGTTCAACACCATCCCCCACTCTGGAATTATAGATAAACTAATTAAATCATAGGTTCATAATCATAGGTTCATACTAGGTATAAATCCCTATGTCACAAGATGGGTTGCAAACTGGCTTACTGACAGAACCCACACTGTGAAAGTAGCAGACTCCAACTCAGACTTCAGACCAGTGACAAGTGGAGTAGCACAGGGTTCAGTCCTGGGTCCTCTCCTGTTTGGTATCTACTTCTCTGAATTACAGGCTAACACAGAAGGTCTTTGGCTAACTAAATTCACAGATGACTGCAAACCAGGAGCCATAATAGAAACTCCTAACAATGTGGACATCCTAGAAAAAGGGCTTCACTGAGACAAATGCCTGGTATCAAAGCCATGGTCTCAAGCTCAATGCCAAAAAGTGCATTTTCATCCCTTTTGGTAAAAACTCTGTACGCATGAACTACTACATAGGCGGTAGTCTACTTAACACTGAAAGTGTGATAAGAGATCTTGGAACACAGGTGGGCAGTAGTCTCTCCTTTGATAATCACATTGACACAGTGGTCAGAAAATCCTTCTATGTGGCACACCTCATCACAAAAGGTTTCTCATCCAGAAAAAAAGAGGTCATTGTTCCTCTCTACTCATCACCCATTAGACCCATTATAGAGTACAACGCCTCTTTTGGTATGTACCTCACAAGACATCTACAACAACTGGAAAGGCCGCAAAAATAACTCATACAGAGGATTACTGGCCTCAAATAGATGCCTTACACAGACCATCTCAAAAAACTCCAGCTTTACTCTGTTGCATATTGCCTACTCAGAGGCGATCTCTGCCTAACATACAAAGCTATGTCAAACCCAGAGCTGTTGGACATGCTCCACTTAGAGAAATCCCAATCCCTCCGAGCTACATGCTCTAGGGACCTAAACTTTGTCACCACAATAAACAGAACATGCTGGAGGGATAGATTCCTGTCCCAGAGACTTCCCATACTCTGGAACAGACTACCTATCTATGTCAAACAGAGCTCCTCATTAGCACTCTTCAAGAAAAATCTTGATGATTGGATGGGTAATAGGAAATTCACCCAGGGGATCACTTCTGTGGTTTTGCTTGACAGGGGCACAGGAAAATAATTTTCTTGGGGGTTGAAAGCCAAGGTACCTTGTTGGCTAGGCTTGTATAGGCCCTAGGGCCAATAGCCTAGTACCTACCTATGAACCTATAAACCTATGACACTTACATGTCTGCCAAACTGTGTTATGGATGCCACAACTAGGAAAAAACCCACCCTTTATTCACCACATGCCATGGATACCTCAACTAGACTACCACAGTCAACAGAACATGCTTGGGCACAGGTCTCCAACCCAGACACTGGCCATGTTATGTAATATGTGTTGCGTACATGTCAATTGGAGCACCTCACTGGCCCTATGCAAGAAACAAACTAGATGATTGGATGTTGCATTTAACCGTTACCCTGAGGATTACTCATGTGGCATCAGTTGATAGATGGCCTGCTGACAAATGTCAGGTGGCATGATACCACTGTGCCCACATCCCATGCTCTTCTCATCTCTCCTTGGACAATATCCTGGTGCACACCTAGGAACTGCTGCACCTATGGACCCCAGTACTGACAAATGTGTCAGTGTGCATTACCGTGAATAACAGTGTTTGTGTGTTGACTTAAAGTTGTTAATACCCTGAGGGACGTCTCATACACTACACCTCCCATTGCCATAGTTAGAAATGGCTGTTGCTGTAATCAACATTAAATATACTTTGTTACACTCTTCACCCTATGGGCTACCTGGAGCTTGCAGTACCAGCACAACACTGTTGTACAAATAGGTAGATAGGCATGGGTTACCCTCTGAGTCCTGGCAAGTGTATGTATGTGTGCAAGTGTGTATATTTGTAGGATACAGCATTCTGGTGCCACATTCTCCAAATACAATACACCTGGCCATACAGTATAAGGGATAGTGATGTTGCTGACATTAGGAGAGCCATGACAATCCATCACCCTACTATCCCTGTGGCATGTGCAATAAATGCATATCCCTGTAGTAGCACTGATGAGATAGACAAGAGGTTGTATTGCAGTCTTGGCCAATGTCTGATTGTGGGTATGTCAGAGTATTATCATGGGTTTCGGTGAGTAAAATATCCAATGTAAGATGTGGGTGCTGAGTATACTGTCTTTACACCATGGTACCCCAGTACATGTCCCAAGGTCCACTGTATGAGGACCACTGTCACCATCAACCATACAGGTAACTGATTACACTATCCAGCCCATTGATCATGTGCTGTGTGCAAATTATCTGTGACAGAATGGAATCACTGACAATGTAGTTAGCACTGATAAACCCAAGTCTCTCAGATGTGTCTATGACTGTTATGTGTTTGTCAATGTGCATATGACTGTATGTCATACTATGTATCATTCATTAACACCCAGTACATCCCCCATTACCATACTGTACAAGGTCTGGTGATGTTCTTCACTTAACAAGAAACTCGGGACACACCTCATCCTAAAAGCTGTGTGGTGTGTGCAGTTAAGGTCAAACACATTAGTAGCAATAAGTACCTAGGTAGGGGTTCTACTCTCAGTGTTGCCAAGTAAGTGTGTGTGTATGTGAAGGGATCTACTTCCGTTTGCAAAAAATACATGTCCCAGGAGGTCATCTGTCTGTGAATTGACTTGCAAATGCTAACATTTCAAAGGAATCTTATTGTGGAAATTCATTCCATCAAAATTAGTTGTAGATGTGTAAATGGCCTCTTCCCCACTGTATAGCTGTACAGCGATACTGGAATTGGTACATATAGTTGGGTGTGGATGTTGTGGACACAGCCACCCACATTGGGGTTATTGTTGAGCGTATCCCTCCACTTAGTCTGCTGTAATACTGTACAGTTTATGTTAACAGGTTAAGTAGTTGTCAATCACACTATGTGCAATTCTACACCACCCCACACCCTCCAAAGTGGAGGGCTGTGCCACCCACACCAGCAGACATATGTTTACCAACTCCAAGATTGCACTACACTGGGGAAGGGGACATATACCCTGTCAGTACCATCGTCAATAACATTAAACTAGCAGACTGATTATTTACTGATGTGATGTTTTGCCTATTTTGTCTTGGTGGAATTACATAGGCTAAAATGTGTTCACTGCAAAATTAAGTACATCCACATGTACAGTATTCTCTGAATATTGCATCAACACCAACACCTTTGTGTGTGTGTTATACACAAACATTGTGTGTGTGCCACCAAGTACACTTACCATTGTCCACTGTAGAAGGGCTGCTGATATCAGCCACCATGCACTCACCTTTATACAGTCCTCAGACCTATCAGCCATGTGGCACATGCAGTAACTTTTATACAGATCTGTTACTTGTGTTCAGCTGTACCCAGGATATGACACAGTCAATGTGTCACCAGAGTGCCATACCCCTTGTAGGAAATAACAGCAGAACAACATCCTGCTGACAAATAAACACCTAAAACACAAACTGTATACATTATGAAGACGACAATCAGTCAGTGTTAATAACAGATATAATGCATCATGGCTGGACAGCTACAAATCCTGACATGTAAGCATTAAGCTTTCCTGCTGAAAACATGTTACACAGCATTACAATGCTACACCTTAGTACATTCACCCTGTGCATCAGAACCATATTAGCCTGTCTCTGCATCAATAGTATGGATGACAGGGATGTGGCACAGGTATCATCATATGCACAGTGTGTTGTGGGTTTGCCAGAGACCTAGGCTGAGTCATTTGATTGACACTGTGTGTGTGTTAGGTGGCTTCATGATTAATTGGGCTGTGCAGATGTGGTGTGTGTAGATATGGAGGTGCCCTAGCTGTGTTGGTGATGTGTGTATGTGTGTGTGTGTGTGTGTGTGTTTGTGTGTGTGTGTGTGTGTGTGTGTGTGTGTGTGTGTGTGTGTGCGTGTGTGTGAGTGTGTGTGTGTGTGTGTGTGTGTGTGTGTGTGTGTGTGTGTGTGTGTGTGTGTGTGTATGCACTCAGTACTGCCATGTGGCTGCCCTATACAGGGGATTGTTGGACAGCTGCAGACAGTACATGGCGGGGTGTGCAGTTCGCCATCTCCAGCCACAGACATGAGAACTGTGCCTGCCAGGGGTTTCACAGGCACTACCAGGTACAAGCCCAGATATGGTACTCTCCCCTGATGATGACAAATGTCTGCTGGATACAGATCCCTGTTGGGACCAGCCAGGGCCACGTGCAAATGGCCTGCTATGTTGTGGCGTGGACAGCACCCCCCTGCAGTGCTGGTGCTGGTACTGCCACTATGTGAGTAGCTATGACTTGTTGAACATCCACATAGACCTCCACCTTTTGGTGTTGCTGACCTACATCCACGTGGCTGTTGCCCTACTCCCACCATATGCTCTAACACAGACATTGCACAGTCAAGGATTCCCACCATCTCACCCAACCATCTATCCAGGACCTCTGCAAAATAACGGTGGGCACCTGCAAGATCACAGATGTTGTCAATAACAGCAGAATGAGTAGTCCTCCGGAGCCTCAGACTCACTCTGATATAATGTTCCATATGTTCCTGTGCCTCCATGGTAGCCGGAAACATGCATCTGGTGACACCTGCTGTGGCACTTCTGCCAGGGGCATGATGGCCAGCAGCCCTCCTATGAGCATTCCTGTACATCTGCCTGTGCGGTACCTCACCAGTCATCTGGCTATGTCTGCTGTGTACCGACACACTTGCCATAGTCACCACCCTGTCCTGTCCCATGCCACTACCTGCCAACTGTCCATCATCAATGGCCACTGGTGATGGGGTATGTATAGGCAATGTGACTGTGTGCAGGGATGGGGTTGATAATAGTGGGATGTCAACTGATGGAACAGCTTCAGCCCCTGAAAACCCCGCCTGTGGCTGACCATACCTATTATCATTGTCAGAGTCTGTATGGACACTAACATCAATTTGCCTGCAGGAGGGACCCTGACCCACCTCACCACCTGTGAGGGGAAAACAAAAAATGTACTTTAACACCTGTACATCATTGCTTACCTCTACACACACTTACACACGCACACACGCACACACACACACACACACACACACACACACACACACACACACACACACACACACGCACACACACACACTTGCAGGTGAGGTGGCACAAAGATATTACACAGACCTCTCATTACCCAACTGTCAACATGCATGACATATGGCAGTCAACAGCATGAACTGCAACTATACTCAATCCCTGTTACCAACATTATATATCTTTGTGATGCATGAGTTGTGTTAGTAGGTGATGCCCTTTCACCTGGAACACACTGCACCTATGTACACAGTATTGTTATGCACCTGTTCAGCACCCTGGCATGTACTGTGCACCATACCTCCCTGATATGCCCTGGGGTCAAAATACTGCATATGTTGACATTACACACTCCTGATATGTGACATATGACCTGTGCAATCAAATGCAGTATCATACAAATGCCTTAGTTGTACAGATGCTGATTGAGATGCATACAATATGTGGGTTGCATAAATGTGTACACCCTTAACACAATGATTTCTTGCAGCACCTGTTAAGTGAACTACAGCAGTCACTATTCCTGGAAGGGGTATTCTAGCATGGCCCATCTTCACTTGCCATTATTTGGTCACTCTGCCCTACAACCGTCCCCCAACTCTGCCAGATTGCAAGGTCAGCTCATGTGCACAGCCCCTGGAGGTCACACAGTGCCTTCACTATTGCTGTGGAGTCAGGGTTATGTCTGGCACAATTCATGACCCTGACTGTGTTCAGATACAGCCATTCTTAGCGAGCTTTGGATGTATGCTTCAGTTCACTACTGTGTTTCATAATGACACTCCTCCCCATTCTCAGCCTTTTTGAAGATGCTTGACAACTATGGCCCACACATGAGTGTCATTTTGCAGTGTCCCAAATTCAGAACACCATGTCTGCCAGCCTAGTTCCTGCTAATGAACATCAAACCTGAAGGTGTACACTGGCACAGGCAAGGTACAGATGGGGATGGTGGACCTGAGGTGGATTGAAGTGTTGCTTGTGCAGCACATGTATCTTTATTAATACTGTCTGTAGGTTTCAGCCTTGGTCTCAGTACACCATTACACATTGCAACACATGCCTTTGGGAGACTTGATGTTATGCATATGCTACCTGTAGTGAGCCCTGGATGATGTTTCCTGTGGAACAACTCTTCCATCTGATTACCCTAACCCATAGGGCACACTTATGCAGAGTCCAGGCAATTGTTGACACAGGTACTGCACAGGCAGTACTTGCTAGACATTCCTGCAAGTCCCTCAGTGTTGCTACATGTTTCTGGGCAGCCTCCATGACCAGTTTGCAACATGTGTTGTCATCTGTCATGGATGGGCATCTGTTTATTTTCTACATTAATGTTGTCCCATACCTCATCATCACATACATGACTGTCTGTACTGTTTGCCATGGTATATGCAATGGCGAGGTAAGGCTATGTCTCCCACTCCTGAGTGCTACCTTTTGGATATGGGATCCATTCCATTGTTTGTAAGCCATGGATGCCTCTGTTGTAGGTGAGTGGGCAGATGTCATGGACATACTTCTTGGACAGCAGACCAGTACTTGGTGTGACATCGAGGACATGTACTTGATGCAAGGTGCATACTCAAGAAGAGCAAATGCTGTCAGTACCTCAAAAGCTGCTTCCACAGTATGTTATTTGGAGTGTGTGCACTCATATGCTTCCAGTGTTTGTTAAGGTATGTATTTCCCATATTTGTTGTCCTGACATAGGATTCCATATTACACATTTATTGCTCATGTTAGGATCACATTACAGGTTGTAAAAGTTGTGGAATGTGGTATTGTGATATGTGGTTGTGTAGATCTGTAGCAATTGCCATTGTAATAGTGGTCTATACACTGTTGTAGCCACTGTATAAGGGTGTTTCAGATATGTCCCTACTGTAAACCATTTGCCCCTTCATTATGTTCATCTCTGTCCACACATCTTGCACTGACAGGTTGGTGGTTATACTGCAGAACTCTTACATATCCTTCAGATATGCCACCATGGTGACCACTGTGATGCAGTGCAGTTATCAGCAACAACAAGTGAACATGTACAGCATGCATTATGGGTAGGAGTGTTAAATGTGTGCATGGCAAATACCATGGCCATAACATGGCCGGTGTATTAGCAAACCTGAGCAAAAATATTCCATACTCTTCAGCTACAGGCTGCTGCCCCAAAGGTATATCAGAGGAACCTATATAGTTGTGTGAGAGATGTAAAGTCAGTAGTCACACATGTGGCATTGGTACAGGGTGGGAGCAGCATATCAGTTCATCAACAGTACAAACCCAAAATAGTAGAGATTATGCACATCTGTTCATTACTACACTGCAGGAACAGACTATTGTATCTCCCATATGCATGAAGATACTTTACAGATGAAGATGGATAAGCAACAGTGGTCTACTAATATGCCCTGGAGCCTTATCTGCATGCTGCTCATCCATTTTGTGGGTAGCACCCACCTCCACAATGCTATCATCAGGTTCTTGGCTTGGCTGGTGGGCAGGTGCCCCAAGGCTGGCGAGGAGCTCCTCAGCATCTGTCATTGGAGGCTGGATGGCATGACCCCCACCTGTGGCTAGCTGGTCCATCCTAACTGTAGCAGCACGCTGATGTGCATGGTGGATGAGGTCAGTGCAACAATGTCGCACCTGTTTATAACTGTGGTTATGCAGGCCAACATCGTTTACCATGTGGACAAGCTCATTCCACAGGGCAGTTCTCTCCTGCAGATCATGGGCCATACACCCAAAGAGGGTTCTATGGTGATGAATGAGATAGTTGATTAGTATTTCTTTCTCCTGTGGAGTATAAGCAAGGAGATGCTCCCTTAGCATGGTACCTGGAAGACTTAAATAGGAAAAAATGTCTCAGGACCTCATACTACAAGGATATAATAGTTTTTAAATGACACCCCCCCCCCACCATATCTGCACAATAATCTGAAGACACAAATCAATGGGTATGTTTACACCAAGCCTACTGTTGGGACATATATTCAATTGTGCAACAAATATTGAAATGTTTTGCTATTCATGTTCCATGTTGAAACACTATCATGGTGGTCTGTTGCTTACAATGTAACCTGCATGCCATTGTAATGGCCACTGTAGTTCCATATATGCATGTGTTATGTTTGCTATGCAACTGTTTCAAATCTGGATTTTGGGTTAATGGGAAAATATATGCATGCTGTTATAACTAATCCTGGATTGTGTTGACTATTACTACCCACATATGTTCTAAAACTGCAATACAATACCATGTTTGGGAAGACTGTTCCCAGCAGAACCACTTCTCACACCTCATCTGCCCATGGCAGCAGGCCATACCACATCTGGGACCCAACCCAGGACCTACTCATCTGCTGGGCCTGCACTATCTTCATGTGGAACCACCTCAGGGGATGGTGCTTCTCCCCCACCTGGGAGTACGCACAAACAGGATCTTGTCATCTGAAATCAGGTCCAGGGTCTGGTGAATAGGGAGCTCCTCAGAGAATTGGGGGATCTGCTTCACCACCTTGAGGCCCTTGTGACACAATTAGAGGTTCAGCCTGCCCCTCCTGCTCATCCCCCAGCACAGCCACCTTCAGGGCTGTGAAGGTGCAGTGGTGACTTCCCATGGGTGGGGACCTCAGTCCCACTGTTTCCATTTGGGGGCTCATGGACTTCCAATTTCTAAACACCCCTCCCCATCCAAGGTGTTTACTCACCACATGTGTCATATACTGCCCCTGTATGCTGTCTTGTCTGTCCTGTCAGTCTTCCGACCAAACCTACCTCCCCAAATATATCTACTATCCTTCCCCAATATCCAACACTCACCTTAACAAAAAAAGGGCAATCTGTTTCCAACACAAATTTCACACCATACATAACTGTCCATTTCGCTCCCACTTACGACTGCTTACAGGTGCCTTAATCACTCTGTATCCAACAGCTCTTGTTCTGGCAAGCAAATAATTTATAGACCTTGCAAGTGTGTAACCCAGGACCCTGCACACCATAGCCAAATCAGTTTACTAGTAAGCCATCTGAGCTGCAGATATGTGTGATGTTTTCTGAAACATATCATGCATTGCAGCCATTCAACAGTACAGAAAATGTATATATATATATATATATATATATATATATATATATATATATATATATGTGTGTGTGTATGTGCTTGTATATATCTAGACATACACATGTATATATATATATATATATATATATATATATGTGTGTGTGTGTGTGTGTGTGTGTGTGTGTGTGTGTGTGTGTGTGTGTGTGTATATATATATATATATATATATATATATATATATATATATATATATATACTTATACATATATGGAGTGCATTCAGACATCAGGTCCACACTATGAACTTCCTTCCTCCTCAGCTGCACTGTCCTGCATTGCTATGAAACAGAGTGTCATATGTGGATACAGCCTAACATTAGGGGGATATACAGGGACAGATCATTGATAAGCCTATTACAAACCTATGAAGTTTGTACATCATACATTTTAGATTACCATGACTGTTCTGAAGGTGCTGAGGTCTGAAACTCATGTGTCTATCATGACTTCATCACTTCCACTTTCAGCTATTTTCCAGAGTAGCACATATATGTTTGGAGGAACAGAACAAACTCTATGATGGCTTACATCTTGTCATTCTGTGCAGATCTGCACAATTGACAGGTATGACCCACTGCCCATAGGGCCGGATGCTATGTCCATAGCAGTTGTTCAGCAGGACGTCATTACTACAACAATTATTGATGGCACATATAAATATTTCAACATCATCTGTCCATTATTACAGACCAAGTACTACATTCAATTACATGCATACATGTTTCACATACATGTTTTATTATTGTGCTGTCTTCTGTGTACCACTTGGATATCTTCCTTGTTTCTTTTTTTTTGTAGTATTATTTTTTAGTGTTATTTCTCTCTGTCTCTCTCTCTCTCTCTCTCTCTCCACTACAGGTATCGAGCTGGTTTGAATAGGTTTCAGAATGGCTTTTGTAGGTGATGCTCATGATCAGGTGATGGTCTCTGCACCAATTGGTGTTGCCCACTTGCTAACTGCATGCAGCCAGCTTTGTAGTACTTCCAAAAGCCAATGTCACAGCAAACCACTACTATAAATGACTACATCATGTGGATGTTGTCCCTTTACCTTTACTGTATGGAAGACATCCTTCCTGTTTGTGGGCAGCAGTGTTACAAACAGCAGTAGCAATACCTCTTACAACAGGACTTGTGGACACAGGCCAACTACATGTTTGTATAAGGATAAAGACCTATGGACAGTGTGAGTATTACTATTATATGCAATGAATACTGCTAGTTTTACAGGGTTTGTGTGCACATGATAGTTTTGCATGGAATGCAGTCTGTCTGCATAGCGCTCAACTGTGGGCCTATCTACGTGATGGTTAGATGATTGGCTGTTATGTTTTGTCTGTTCATCACACAGGTCTTGTCTCTGACATATCAGTGGCATTCTCTCCATTGATTGCTAACAGTACATGGCAATATCTATTTGTGTTTCTGACTTCATATTCTTGAGTAAGGGTATGTTGCAATCAATCCTGTAACACCAGGAACTTTCACCAATATTGCAAATATTATCCTGTGTTCTAGCCTCTCTCCTCCACATATATACCAGGCTTTGTCCAGATGTCATGCAGTAATAGGTTGCTAGGTAATGGCATATCATTATTTAGTGCTGGCATTTCTGCTATCATTCCAGTGATGTTGTGGACTCCTACACAAATTGTGGGGTAGGGTCCATATATATGAGGGCTACAGCTGGACCAAACATGTGTGACCTTGTACAGTCCGGAGGTCAGTGTATGGAAAACACTGTTATATGCCCTTGTAAGACCTTTTATGGGGGAGGATATTAATTTTTTTAACCTAGGTTGTTACAACTTGTGAGGGATATCAGTAGTAAGAAATATTAAGGTATATGGCTGTACATTTTCATACATTTCACCATGGGAACAGTTGTGGTCTAGAACTTACTGTCTTGCACACAATTTTGTTTGTCAGTGTGATTGCGACGTTTTAAGTTAAGCATTCTTACGCAACAGATGCATTTACATTGTGACAACTAATACTTTTCTCCCTAGGGGTTGAGTACAGAGTGTAATTGGAGGCTGCTGAACTACATCTGCAATTAAGGGTTGATTGGTTCTTATCTTCAAGGCAAGTGTTTTTTTTTACTGCTACACTACTTGAAGGCCTTAGCCTGAACAGCAAATTATGTTATGTTTATCAGATTACTGTATCAAATGTTTTGTTTGAGAGTTGCATTAATCAGTTGTTATGTATTTCAAACACCTAACTGCTATAAGAAATGGCATAAACAACTGAAATAGTACACAAATAAACATTTCTATGTATGCAAACATGTGTGTAGTGTCATGTCCTTTGCATTGTGTGTGGATATATGTTTCATGCAATAATTCTCATTTGTAGGAAATAATAAACACTGGCCATTTGAAAAGGTGGGAACTGTAGGAATAATTGCTGTTTGATATGCTGTGCTCCCTCTATATATACATATCTATAAGCAGTAATATATTTATATGTGTATATATATATATATATATATATATATATATATATATATATGTGTGTGTGTGTGTGTGTGTGTGTGTGTGTGTGTGTGTATATATATATATATATATATATATATATATATATATATATATATATATATGTATCAGTGGAATGTTTACTGCTTCCACATTGTACATTCCCTATGGTAGACTGACTATTCTGCACGCTATGTTACAGATATCATCCTGACATCTTACAGTGGAGATGGCTTACTGTTAACCTGTTGTGGCTATGTTGTGCAGGGTCCTGGGTTCAAGTCTTGCAAGCACTGGTTATTGTGTTCAAGGCAGATCTGTTTAGCTGTGGAGGAAGGGATAATGGCAATAATTACAAAAGATACCTATTTTGGGCCCCTTCACCCCCATTAACAGTGCCTTTGGTCAGATGTTTTGCAGTGAGAGGTTCAGAATGTGGATCCAATGTGTGAATGTAATACACATTTATATATATATATATATATATATATATATATATATATATATATATATATATATATATATATATATATAAATATATATATATATATATATATATATATATATATATATATATGTGTGTGTGTATATAGATATACCATACTGTACCTTGATCAAAAAATTAAAACCCACTACACTTTCTGCTGATCAACTCCCTGCCGAGTACCTACAAAAGTCAGCTGATGCTATTGCTTACCACGTCTCAATACTAATCAATCGAACCATAGTAGAAGCTAAAATTCCCACCATCTGGAAAATATCCTATGTAATCCCACTTCACAAAGGAGGCAGCTCTACTGAATTCTCCAAATATAGGCCAATAGCTATACTCTCTCCACTTGCAAAGATTATGGAAAAATGTATTCATAGACAACTCATGCACCACCTAATCCAAAATCGCCTTATGGCAGACACTCAGCATGGCTTCCGTCCTCATCACAGCACTACTTCAGCCCTCCTAGCCTTTACTAACACCATAAACCATAATCACAACAATAATTATATATCCTCAGCCCTCTTTTTGGATCTTTCCAAGGCATTCGATATGGTTGATCACCAACTTTTAATCCACACCCTGCAAACATTCTGTCTAGATACTGGAGCCCTCCAATGGTTTCAATCTTACCTGAATGGTCGACAGCAGGCTGTCCTCTGGCAGAACAAACTCTCTAACCTTCTACCTAACACCCTTGGAGTACCACAAGGCCCTATACTAGGGCCCTTGCTGTTCTCCATCTTTATTAACGACCTTTATACTCTCATCCCAAAAGTCAGCTGTATCCAATATGCTGATGACTCTACTCTGATTTGCTCAGCCACATCTCCAGTAGAGTTATGGTCAGCTACCCAGACCACCTTTAATACAATAGAAAACTGGCTTTCTGAACATTGTCTGATCCTAAATCCCAAAAAAACTAAAATGCTGTTATTTTCACAAACACGTAGGTCTACCACTTTCACCTTTACCATAAAATCAAATGATGGCACAATAATCTTCCCTGACCCATCTACAAAACTATTAGGTGTCATCATAGACAATAATCTCAAATTTGACCTACATGTTAACCAAACTATCAAAACCATCAATAAAAAACTAGGGTCACTTTACAGAATAAAAGCCTTCCTAACCCCTCCAGCTAAAATTGCCAAAGCTCGCTCTTACCTTCTTTCAACCCTTCTGTATGCATCCCCTCTACTCTCGAATTTGAACAAGACTGTCCTTAACAAACTCCAATTTGCTACAACCACATTGCCAGGTTTGCCACTGGGCTGCCTTTTAGGACACATCATTGCATCAAACTAAATCAGCTTGGTTGGCTTGAACTACCTAGCCTAATCCAGTATAACCAACTGATTATGGCCTATAAAATCCTCTATAATCCGGACAATACTCCTGCACTTAAAAATATTATTACCCCCTATAACAATCCTAGACCGCTTCGATCCTCTAACAAACTACTAATTCAGACTAGCAAAATTAATAACACAGCCGGTGATTCTCTCTTTGCAAACTCTGTAAGTAGATCCTGGAACTCTCTTCCAGCTGATATTACCTTACTTTCCACCTTAGGTCAATTTAAAACTAGACTCAAACAACATTTGTCACTTAACTGGCTATGTCAATGTATCAAGCCTGGCTAACTCGAATGTGTAAAAATCTGTTAACCAGTTTACTGTGTAATTTAATTTAATCCTGACTTGTGCTCAGGACTAACTGGAACCTGTGGAACTTGTTTAACTTGCTTACTTATGTAATCTCTGTAAATAGTCTGTTTGTAATATGTAATGCTGGTATTATGTAATGCTGTATCTGCTTACCCTTGGAGCTTTTCTCCCCGGGCCTCCGCTGAAAATGGAT